>NC_090649.1:354949955-355134955 GCF_040937935.1 Hyperolius riggenbachi | reverse complement strand
TGCTGCCAATCTTATTGCATTTGTGGGGAAATCTGCTGCCAATCTTATTGCATTTGTAAGGAGATTTGCTGCCAATCTTATTCCATTTGTGGGGAAATCTGTTGCCAATCTCATTGCATTTTGTGGGGAAATCATCTGGGAATCTGTTAGCATTTTGTGGTCGGTCGGCCCTCCACCATGAGGTCTGGAAAAAAATTGCCCTCTATGCCCGCGAAGTTGGACAGCAAACTGCTAAGGTCTTGTATATTTGGCCCCACCCATGACCACGCCCACATGCTGTTGTGATCGTCCTCTTTTTTGGAAATCAAAATATGGTCACCCTAAGATAGCTAGTTCTGTTAGTTAGTGTCTGTGCTGCTACTGGCTGCAGGCTACAGCAGCTCTCAAGGTCCTGTGTGTGTGTACTGTTGTGCACATAGGCCAGCCCAGTGCTATATTAGACTTTAGCTATTAGTACTTATTAGTACTTATTATTATTAGTCTTTTATTATTAGCCTTTTATTGTTAGCCTTTTATTATTAGCCTTTTATAATTAGCCTTAATAGGTACAGTATTATAGTTTAGGGAATAGGATTACTGTGCTTTTGTGTCTGTGTGTAGTTAGTTAGTACTGCAGTTATTTGTTAGAGTACTGTGTAATCTTACTACAGGTTACTGCAGTGCTGCTGTCTCTGTGCTGAGTGCCAGTGTGTGTGACAGTGTACTCTAGACCGTTAATGTGCACACTGACTTGTACTCTGCTGTCTGTCAGTGCTGATTAAAGTCCAACACCAATTCCCCCGATTGCAATAAAGTACAAGTACCCCACATCCATCAATCATCCATCACACAAACTAGTGGTACTATCATCATCATGTCTGCTGGAACTGGCACCTGGGGAAAGAGCAAGGGCAAGAAGAGAGGGAACGCTGGCACCGTCACCGCCAGCAGTTCTGCTGCACCAGTGTTCATTCTGCCGGTAGCCAATGGCCGTGGATGCACTGGGCTCCCAGCTGATAGGGGGAGTCACGCTGCAGATGCGCAGCAGCGTGTAGTAGCTGCAATTTTTCAGCAGGGTTGGCGCCGCAAATTGGAGGAGAAAGACGCAGAGCCTGTGATACAGCTAATGGTGGATGAGCAGGGCACCACCAGCTCTACAACAGAGAGCTCCATCCCCACTACCACTCCTGTGTGCAGGAGCAGCAGCAGCCGCCCAGCAGCAGTGCATGACTTTGAGGAGGAGGGGATATGTGGAGGAGTCACAGATGGTGACGGTGATTGTTGGGGAGGGGTCCTTGCCTGATGTGTCAGCAGAAGAGGAGTTGGGGGGGTCCGCAACATCACAGCAGTTGTTTGAGGAGGGGGAGTATGATGATGCTGATAATTATGATGATGAGGTGAAGGACCAAGACTACCAACCACAGGAGGGGGAAGTTGTTAACTGTGAGTCAGAGGAGGAGGATGCATCGGTGGGTCTGTGTAGGAGGATCAACATTGCTGACATTGGCAGGAGCAGCAGTGGGCGTGTAATGCGTGACCCACAGCGTGCTGCTTCATCTTCTGCCGCTACCACCACCAGCCGCACCACTCAACCCTAGGCCCCAACCGCAACCACCACAGGGAGAAAAGCAGCAGCCCAATCAGGGTGTAAGGGGAAATTTTTATCCCCAATATGGCAGTTCTTTGATCTTCCGTCAGTGGACAGCAAGTTCATCACTTGTAAGGTGTGCCAGGTGAAGTTGAGCAGAGGTTGAACCTCCGCCAACTATGGCACCTCCAGCTTCATTAACCATCTGGCAAATAATCATTACACTGAGCATCAGGAGTTCCTGAGGCTGAAGGTAGCTGGCGCTGGCAGGGTTCCAGCCAAAACCAACACCACCAGAACCCCCTTTGCCCAGGGCCGGATTAGTTCTTTTTGCCGCCCTAGGCCAGCAGTCTTCAGCCGCCCCCCAACTAACGGCATCCCCACCAAGGCCCCCCCCCCCACACACACACACACCAATATACAAATGCAAGCCGCAAACTTTTTTCCCCAGCAAAGACAGAACCATAACTGAAACTACTTAAAGGGAACCCAAACTGAGAGAATACCAGTTGCTTGTCAGCCCTGCTGATCTCTTTGGCTGCAGTGGTGGCTCAATCACACACCTGAAACAAGCATGCAGCTAATCCAGTCTGACTTCAGTCAGAGCACCTGATCTGCATGCTTGTTGAGGGGCTGTGTCTAAAAGTATTAGAGACACAGGATCAGCAGGAGAGCCAAGCAACTGGTATTATTTTAAAAGGAAAAATCCATATCCTTCTCAGTTTAGGTTCCCTTTAGAATAATCGTGTTACATCCCACCATTTCAGTGCTGCAAATTAAGTTAGGTCAGCACACCATCATCACAATGCAGTTTTTCGTTTTATTGCATAAATCAGCACAAGCTTGCAGAGCATAAAGAGTATACAGTTAGAACTGAGGGTGCAGTCAGGGAGAAGGGGTCACCTGAAGAAATGATTTATAAGGATGGAGAGGGGCAATTAGAACTAAAGAGGTGGTTAGGGTAAGGAGAGATCAGGAATCAAGATGAGAAAATAAAGGATGGAGGGGGCAATCAGAACTGGGTGGTGTTCAGGGTGAAGAAGTCAGCCAGGGCAGGAGTAAGTAAGAATGGAGGGTTTAGCCAGGGACGGTGATTCCATAAGGGTAAAGGCAATTGCCTAGCACCCTAGAGCCAGCAGCCGAACCACACACGCCTCCCAAAATGCATATCGTGGTCACCAGTGCCCCTGCAAAGTATTCGCAGCATAGTGCACTCACCTGTCCAACAGGAGGCATACCTTCCCTCCATCTATGTGCTTCATCCTCATGGGCACCTCATATCTTTGACTTGATGGCATGTACATACTCACATGCTGCCAGTTCATCGGGATGAGGCGCCTGCGAGGGTGAAGCACATAGATGGAGGGAGTGCATGCTGGTTGGACAAGTGAGTGCACAGTGCTGTGAGTAGGAGAGTACTCTGCATAGGCTCTGAGAGACTACTATTTACTTTGAAGGAGACCAGAACTACATGGAGGAGGAGAGGCATGCTGGGAGCTGTGGTGCCCCTATTGAGGTGAAGGGGCATGCTGGCAATTGTAGTGCTGCTGTAGAGGTGGAATGGAATGCTGGGAGCTGTGGTGTCACTATAAGTGAATGGGGCATGCTGGCAGTTGTAGTGCTGCTACCTGCTATAGAGATGGAAGGGAATTCTTAGAGCTGTCAGTCACTACAGAGAAGGAAAAGAACTCAGGAGCTATCTAATACTGTTTTGAGTCGGGTGGGGGAGGAGGATTGGGTCAGGTCACCACATACTCGGGCTGTGAAGCAGCAGAAGGTATTCCCAGCAGGCACATCTGTTCATCCAGGCAGCATTATATCTCTTCTCTTATCTGCATAGGGGTAGGCTGCACTGAAGAGCTCTGCTTCTCTCCTTCACGTGTGAGCTCCAGTCCTGAAGGGGTTACTTTGCTATCCCAGTGGAGGGGAGAGAGCAGCCCTCCTAAACTGTGCAGGGGGATCTCGCCCTGCGACTTCCGTCCAGCCACTGTTGTGCGACCGCTGCAGGTTACCATCAGCTGATCAGATCAGCTGGTCAAGCTCTCCTCTCT
The DNA here is from genome assembly GCF_040937935.1 of Hyperolius riggenbachi. NCBI lineage: Eukaryota > Metazoa > Chordata > Amphibia > Anura > Hyperoliidae > Hyperolius > Hyperolius riggenbachi. The sequence continues at coordinate 355,131,337 of NC_090649.1, read as the reverse complement.
GTTCCTGTCTTGTCTCTGCTTAGCCGCCTGCTGCACACACTCAGGATAGGCTACAGTGTGCAAAGCAAAGCGGGCGCTGTGGATGGGACTGTGCCTGCCATGTGTGTCTACAGTGCCTGTATCAATGTGTGTAGCTCCCCACCCGCCCTTAGCAATTTCCCGCCCTAGGAACCGGCCTCTGTCGGCTTCCCAGAAATCCGGCCCTGCCACTCCTGCCGACACTGAGGCCTGTTCAGCCAGCCAGTCCTCAGTGGTCTCCTCTGCTCCCTCCTAGGCTTCCCGTGCAAGTCAGAAGCGCCACCAGACCCGTTTGACCGAGTCCTTTGCTGTCAGGGCGCAGCCTCCCAGCAGCCGTCAGATCCGCCTGCTTAACGGCCTGCTTGCATGGGCCATGACCTCCCAGCTCCTCCCATACTCCTTTGTGCAGGAGGGGAGCCACATGCGTGCACTCCTGCAGTGCGCAGCGCCGGATTGGCCTGTCCCCAGTCGGCACTATTTTCCCCAAACGGCCATACCAGCACTACACCGCTTCGCGGTGGCCAACGTGGAACGTGGGCTTGACCATGCGGTGGGGGAGCCGGTCCATGTGACCATGGACTCATGGTCAAGCCGGTTCAGGACAGGCCGCTACCTGTCCTTTATCGCTCATTGGGTCAGTTTGGTGGAAGGGGGTAAGGAGGGGACAGCAGCAGCATCATTAAGCCAGTGGGTGGTGCCACCCCGCAGCAGGGTCAGGGGAAGTGCAGCAGGTTCCTCTACTACGGTTCCACCCTCCGGCAAACCCGCCGCCGCCAAACGCCCCCACCTCAGCAGCAGTGTGAAGGCCCGCCACTGCCAAGCACTGCTGGAGATGGTCAGCCAGGGCAAGAATAAACTGACAGCAGACCACATCCTGAACAAACTCCGAGAGCAGGAGAGGAGTTGGCTGACATCCAGAGGCCTCAGAGTCGGAGAGGTGGTGTCCGATAATGGGGCCAACCTTGTTGCTGCCATCCACCGGGGAGACCTCACCCACATCCCCTGTCTGGCCCACGTCCTGAACCTGGTGGTTCAGAAATTTCTGAGCACCTACCAGGGGATGGAGCCACTTTTAAAAGCGGCTCGCAAAACGGTGGGTTATTTCCGCCGCTCGGGTGGTGCCTCAGCGGCCCTGGAAGCCGTGCAGCTGGAGCTGAACCTGCCACAGCACTGTCTGATCATCGACGTTCCAACACGGTGGAATTCCACCCTGGCCATGTTGGAACGTTTGGCTGAGCAGAGGCAGGCTGTCAACTGTTACTTGGCCAAAGCTACCGCCGATGCCACCGTGTTCGGGACCAGCACCAGCCACCTACTGGAGACCATCCTCAGTGCTGATTTGAGCAAAATGCAGCTGGTGTGCTTGGACCTGGCACCCTTCCTAGAGGCCACCAACACGGTCAGCCGGAACTGTGCGTCAGTTTGTGAGTGGGTGACCATGGTCTGCATGCTGAACAAGGCCCTGGATGCTCTGCTGGAAGTGGGAGAGGCAGCCTTGATCCAGTAGGAGCAGCAGCAACCTGCACAGTCCACCTCTGTGCGGCAGGAGGATGAAGATCCCTGACCTGGAGGATGAGGAGGCACAGCACTGGGGGTGATGATGAAGATCATGTGCCAGCAGACATGGCAGCCCTCTTCCCCATGGCAGCGCACATGCTGCAGTGCCTGCGCAGTGACTCAAGGGTCAAGCAGATGCGTGCTCGGTAGGACATGTGGATAACCCTGATGCTGGACCCACAGCTGAAGGGGAAGCTGCATCAGTTCCTGCCTGCAGCAGGAGGAGACCCTGTGCGCCAAATCAGGGAGTTGCAGCGGTCCTTGGTTAGGGGATTGGAGGAAGCCTTCCCCCAGACTTCCCCTCCCCCTACTGTCACAGTCCAGCCAGCGCAGCAGCAGGAGCCTGCGTCCATCAGCAGCGGCGCCCATCAAACCTGCTGTCCCTCACAAAGGCGCTGCACGCCACGCCGAGTGAGGAGGTGCCTGCAGCAGCATTTGGCTCTCCAAGCCAGAACCAGCACCTGACCCGGATGGTGGCAGACTATATGGGGTCCTACAGCGGCCTTGAGAGTAACACCCCTGTGGACTCCTTGGATTACTGGGTCCAGCACCTGGATATTTGGAGTGAGCTGGCGCAGTATGCCCTGGAAGTACTTGCTTGCCCCCCTTCCAGCGTGCTGTCCAAAAGATGCTTCAGTGCAGCTGGTGGCGTGGTGACTGAGAAGCGCTCTCGTCTGTCCACCCAGTCTGTGGACAGACTGACGTTTCTCAAAATCAACCAGGCTTGGGTGGTTGGTGAATTCCTGGCCCCTGTTGTTGGCAAGAGGGGGAAATGAAGCGGCTGGAAATCACTATGCCTGCCTTACCACCCTTTACCACCACAACCTCCAGGCTCCGTCTTGACTGAGTAATAAGCCCTGGTTCAAATTTTTTTTACAGCCGTGGTACCAACACACTAGGTGCCATAGTAAAAGGATACCCGAAGTGACATGATGAGATAGACATGAGTATGTACAGTGCCCAGCACACAAATAACTATGCTGTGTTCCTTTCTTTCTTTCTCTGCCTGAAAGTGTTAAATATCAGGTATGTAAGTAGCTGACTCAGTCCTGACTCAGACAGGAAGTGACTGCAGTTTGACCCTCACTGATAAGAAATTCCCCTTTTTGCCTCTTTCTTTCTCTCAGAAGCCATTTTCTGCTAGGAAGGAAAGTGTTTTATAGTTGGTATTTCTTAGTTATCAGTGAGGGTCACACTGTAGTCACTTCCTGTATGAGTTAGAACTAAGTCAGCCACTTATATACCTGATATTTAACTCTTTCAGGCAGAGAAAGAAAAAAAGGAACACAGCATAGTTATCTGTGTGCTAGGCACTGTACATACACATGTCTATCTCATCATGTAAAGGAGAGGAGAGGGAGACAATCAGCACTGCTTCTAGAAGCGCAGATTTTGCGTGAAACGGCGTAAGGCTATCTGTGCCCAGAACCCACCACACCACCTCAGATAATGGTACGTTCATGCATGTTTACGTTGAATTAATATTTTTGATGCCACAATTTGAAGATACACTGTCTTGGATTTTTTACATGTGTTCCACCGCACTCTAGATTAAACAGCAATAGAAGCAGTGCTGATTGTCGCCCCCTCTCCTCTCCTTTATCATATTGCAACTTCTAATCAACCAGAGCACGCTATCAATACCAGAAGTGTGGATGAAGAGGTGTGTGTTTTATGCCATATCTTTCCAAATTCAGCGCAAATACTGTAGTGCCGACGCTTTTCTTCTTCTGTCACAGAAATTGCATACTTTAATCTGAGCACACAGTATGTCCACCAATTCAGCCCATGATTGTGAATTACACACGGATTCTGAGGACGAAAATACTGACAGCGCTGATGAACTAGATGGACAAGCAGTTGCAAATGGCAGAAGCGGTGCCAAGGATTTCTTCAAAAGCACCGCTACAACAAGCAAGTCCAGTAAAACGGTGGGTGCTAGGGTTGCTGAGACCAATTTAGAGAGGCTAAGTGAGAAAGAGGTCAAATTGTTCTGGACTGTCACAACCCTGCAGCAATACAAAGACGACCAAATTACTGCAAGGGCCTTCAGAAGATACATTGAACCTTCTGAGTATCAAGATGATGAGGATTTTGTGAAGAAATGGAAGACTGCATACTTGGATCACGCAGCAAGATTACAAGACATAGTTCTTGAACGTACCAAAGTGGAGCATACAAAAACGGTCAAAGAAATTGAAAAAAACAAATTCCGTTACCAGGAATTGGTTGAACGACCACAATATTTGAAAACCTTGAAAAAGATCGACCGGAAGGTAACAGGAATTCAAGATTCGATCAAGGAACGTAAATTGCGCAAATTCCAAAGAGATAAAGACGACTATCACCGTAAGACATATTTTTCTTGGCAAAGAAACAGCAAATCCAGAACCCTTAGGAAGGGGAATGAGCACTGGACCACCGACACAGAGTCTAGCGAGGACGAAAACACTCGCACTGAGAATCAGGGAGAAAGACCAGGCAACCCTTTAGGCGGAGCACAAGGAGGGGGAGAGGCAAAAACAAGACAAAAAAGGAAAGAAAGACACCTGTCCTGGGAAGACAGGAAACTCCCCAAGAAAGGGAAAAAGAACTGAACCTAACAGTCACTACAGATTCGAAATCACTAGAAATCATCAACTTGATGGATTACGAGCAGGGGTGCTCAGCAGGACCCCGAATGCGAAGTTTACCCGAAAATTCAGGTGATTTTTCAGGTTTCCCGAATGCGAACCCGAACCCGAAGATTTCAAAACAACCCGAAGCCGAATGTGAAGGTTCCCGAATGTGCGCACTCGAATTCGGCCGGATGGCCGAATGGGTTCGATTTTGGCTTCGGGGTTCTGGGATGACGTCATTGGGCCAATCAAAAGTCCTCCAGCCGAGGACCTGGCAACCTTAGCAACCAATCAGAGGAGGGGAGCATGGCCCTCCCCTCCTCTATATAAGGCAGCGGCCATCTTGCGGAGCCACGCACTTGTGTGACTGTGCCTGGTACTGAGAGATTCTCCAGTGCTGTGCTGTGCCTGAGCAAGTGCATTCCACTGCTAAACCCAGCGTTTTGCATCCTATTCACCTCCTGAACACATTGATTGTAGTCTTATATAGTTAGCTAGTATTTTGATTGTTTTTAGTCAGTTAGTGTATAGTGTATACTGTGCTAGGCTAGTGTTAGTCTGTGTGCAGGCTAGGCCTGCTAGCCTAGGGCAGCCTTAGCCTACTACTAGCTTAGGTAGGTTAGGGATTGTAGTTAGTTGTGTACTAGTACTAGTTTATTTAATTATTTAGTACTGCTGTAGTCTGTTAGTTTATTAGTTTCAGTACTGTGTTAGTTAGTTACTGACTGTGTACAGGCCAGCAAACATCCGTTGTGATCTGTGACAGACAGTCATCTGCTCGAGCCTATTGATTGATTGCGTTTGACCGTGTGTGACCGATTGTAATTGTCACCAACTGTCTGCCGCACGACTTAGTTATTTTAGTACGCTAGGGATTTCTTATTTACCTGCGTGCGTACTACCACTACTACTAGTACCCGTTCAGTTAATTTTTTTTCACTGTTAGTGTGTGATTTAATTAGCATTAAATTTTATTAGCATCTGTAGTGTGTAATAAATAAATAATAGTTACATCACAGGCCACCACCAGCATCCGTTGTGAGTGACCTGTGACTGTCACCTACCCGAGCCTATTGATTGATTGATTGCGTCTGACTGTGTGTGACCGATTGTAATTGTCACCAACTGTCTGCCGCATGACTTACTTATTGTGTAGTACGCTAGGTAATTCTTAGTTACCTGCGTGCGTACTACTACTACTACTACTACTACTACTGTCTAGTGTCTACTACTACTACTACTAGTACCCGTTCAGTTAATTTTTTTTCACTGTTAGTGTGTGATTTTATTAGCATCTGCAGTGTGTAATAAATAAATAATAGTTACATCACAGGCCACCACCAGCATCCGTCGTGAGTGACCTGTGACTGTCACCTACCCGAGCCTATTGATTGATTGATTGCGTCTGACCGTGTGTGACCGATTGTAATAGTCACCAACTGTCTGCCGCACGACTTACTTATTGTGTAGTATGCTAGGGATTTCTTAGTTACCTGCATGCGTACTACTACTACTACTACTGTCTACTACTACTAGTCACCACCAAGTCACCACCAACACAGACTTTATTAAAGTTTACACTAGAGATGTCGCGAACCTCCGATTTTCGGTTCGCGAACCGGGTTCACGAACTTCCGCAGAAGGTTCGGTTCGCGGAAAAATTCGCGAACCGCAATAGACTTCAATGGGGAGGTGAATTTTGAAAAATAGAAAAAATTATGCTGGCCACAAAAGTGATGGAAAAGATGTTTCAAGGGGTTTAACACCTGGAGGGGGGCATGGCGGAGTGGGATACATGCCAAAAGTCCCGGTGAAAAATCTGGATGTGACGCAAAGCAGCGTTTTAAGGGCAGAAATCACATTGAATGCTAAATTGCAGGCCTAACGTGCTTTCAAACATCTTGCATGTGTATACATCAAACAGGGAGTGTAATTAGAGTACTGCTTCACACTGACACACCAAACTCACCGTGTAACGCACCGCAAACAGCTGTTTGTGTAGTGACGGCCATGCTGGACTACTGCGCAACATGGCGTGATTGCTCTTCCTCACTCAGTGATGTCAGGTAATGTGTGACTTCCTTCTCAACTTTCCATGGCATTGTTAAAAAGCTTACGTTTTGTTTTTAATTTACATTTTCTACTTGCTGTGTACTTGTTCAGTACCGCTACAATGAGAATCCTGTGGAGGCGGGCAAGTCTGCCATTGTGACCCCGGGTAATGGCCGGGGAATGAGAGGTTTGAATCCGGTGTGGAGCCTGAGCAACGGCTACCACTACACATCCAAGGAGGGCAGCGGGCAGGCATGCACGCCCGCCCGCCCCGAGGTAGTGACCAAAAATAACAATACAGGAGGAGGACTTTCGAGGCCCTGCTGTGTATTTGAAATGAATGTACTTTAAATCCTTTAACGAGAACCAGTTATGGCGGGCAAAGATGACACCACATTCCTTTCACGAGAATCATATGGAGGCGGGCAAGTCTGTCATTTGTGACCCCGGGTAATGGCCGGGAAATGAGGGATGGAATCCGGTGTGGAGCCTGAGAAACGGCTACCACTACACATCCAAGGAGGGCAGCAGGTAGGCATGCACGCCCGCCCCGAGGTAGTGATCAAAAATAACAATACAGGAGGCGGACTTTCGAGGCCCTGCTGTGTATTTGAAATGAATTAACTTTAAATCCTTTAACGGGAATCCGTTATGGAGGGCAAGTCTGCCATTGTCACCGCGGGGAATGAAGTTTGGATTGCGGCCCGAAGTGGGAGCCTGCTGAGACCCATGCTGTAGCTGTCCTGACCGTGCTTTGCAGACCAGGCATCTGTGGACCCTTGAGCCAGCGGAAGACAAACCAAGTCGAAAGCATTTGCCAAGAATGTTTTACGGAGGGCAAGTTTTTTTGCCCTTTTTTAAAATTTTTTGAAAATGATAGATGGTTGTATTTTTAAATTGTTTGAAAGTTTAGATGGTTGTATTTTTAACCACTTGAGGACCCACCCTTTACCCCCCCTTAAGGACCAGCGCTGTTTGTTTGGATCTGTGCTGGGTGGGCTCTGCAGCCCCCAGCACAGATCCGCGGCCACACAGAGCGATCAGATCGCCCCCCTTTTTTCCCCCCTATGGGGATGATGTGCAGGGGGGGTCTGATCGCTCCTACTTGCAGGCATTTTGCGGGGGGGGGGCACCTCAAAGCCCCCCTCCGCGGCGACATTCTCCCCCCTCCCTCTCCTACCTTCTCCCCCGGGAGATCTGGGCTGCACAGGACGCTATCCGTCCTGTGCAGCCAGTGACAGGACGTCCCCTGTCACATGGCGGCGATCCCCGGCCGCTGATTGGCCGGGGATCGCCGATCTGCCTTACGGCGCTGCTGCGCAGCAGCGCCGTACAAATGTAAACAAAGCGGATTATTTCCGCTTGTGTTTACATTTAGCTTGCGAGCCGCCATCGGCGGCCCGCAGGCTATTCACGGAGCCCCCCGCCGTGATTTGACAGGAAGCAGCCGCTCGCACGAGCGGCTGCTTCCTGATTAATCAGCCTGCAGCTGGCGACGCAGTACTGCGTCGCTGGTCCTGCAGCTGCCACTTTGCCGACGCACGGTATAAGCGTGCGGTCGGCAAGTGGTTAAATTGTTTGAAAGTTTAGATGGTTGTATTTTTAAATTGTTTAAAAGTGTATCCATTCTTCCTCCCCCCCAGCCACGAACAATACCATGGGAACGTGGAGCAGCAGAAGCCCCCTGTGACGGCTGCCACGGTTGTTCTCCGCTGCTTGTCTTTTGAGGGGTGCTTCTTTTCCTCAGGTGTTCTTGCCATAGCTGTTTGTGCCTTCTCTCCAGGTGCCTTCGTAAAGCACTTGTCCCTACGTGACAGTTGGCCTTTCCACGGCTCAATTTTTGCTGGCAGAGACAACAGATGGCTTTGCTCCGATCTGAGACACACACGTGAAAAAATTTCCAAACCGCTGAGGCCCCCTGGGGTGATGGCGCTACGGTGGCATCAGCAGCAGCTGACGTTGAAGGGCATGTGTGCTCCCTGGCCATAGCTGGCGATACATGGCACCGGACACTGCCCCCAGCTGTTTCTGAGGACGAGCTCCCTCTGCTTCTATCATGGAGTCGTCTCCTCCTACTCCTCTCTGACTCCTCCTCTGAACTGTCCCCCTGGTCATCTCCTCTACCGGGAACATATGTGGTATCCGTATAATCGTCATCATAATCCTCCTGGCCAGCTGCGCTTTCCTCAGACACCTCCTCAAGTGCACCAACTTCAGGTGGTCCACCATCATCCCCATCCACACACGTTACGTCCATACTATCGCCACCTAACTCAGACGTATGAGGTGGTGTACCTGCGCCTTCTTGTTGTTGTTGCAGTAGTGGCTGGGAATCAGTGATTTCACCACCACCACCAAATAACTCCTGCGAAGTGTCAAATGCAGCGGATGTGGTGCTTGTTGTAGCGCTGGTGGCTGCGGGAGATGAGGTGTTCTGTGTTAAATACTCAATCACCTCCTCACGATTTTGGGAAGTGATGGCACGTGCCTTCTTCTGAGCACTGTATTTTGGGGCAGGTCCGCATGAAATCACAGCAACACCACCTCGCACAGCCACAGACCTGCCGGTGCCTGGTGGCCTTCCTCTGGGTCTGCCTCTACCTCTTCCTCTACCTGGTTTGTCCATTTTGTCCATCTCGGGGGTATGCTAGCTATATGCAGTGAGGTGGGTTCTCACTCAACACAACAGGTAGTTAGATGCAGTGAGCTGGGTTCACTCAACAGTAAAGGTACTTAAGATGCAGTGAGGTGGGTTCTCACTCAACACAACAGGTAGTTAGATGCAGTGAGGTGGCCAGGTAGGTTCACACTCAACACAACAGGTAATTAGATGCAGTGAGCTGGGTTCACTCAACACAAGGCTAGGTATATGCAGTGATGAGGTGGGTTAAGTAAACACAACAGGTACTGGGTAGTTAGATGCAGTGAGCTGGGTTCACTCAACAGTAAAGGTACTTAAGATGCAGTGAGGTGGGTTCTCACTCAACACAACAGGTAGTTAGATGCAGTGAGGTGGCCAGGTGGGTTCACACTCAACACAACAGGTAGTTAGATGCAGTGAGCTGGGTTCACTCAACAGTAAAGGTACTTAAGATGCAGTGAGGTGGGTTCTCACTCAACACAACAGGTAGTTAGACTTAGATGCAGTGAGCTGGGTTCACTCAACACCACGCTAGGTATATGCAGTGATGATATGGGTTAAGTAAACACAACAGGTACTGGGTAGTTAGATGCAGTGAGCTGGGTTCACTGAACAGTATACAGTAAAGGTACTTAAGATGCAGTGAGGTGGGTTCTCACTCAACACAACAGGTAGTTAGACTTAGATGCAGTGAGCTGGGTTCACTCAACACAACGCTAGGTATATGCAGTGATGAGGTGGGTTAAGTAAACACAACAGGTACTGGGTAGTTAGATGCAGTGAGCTGGGTTCACTCAACACAAAGCTAGGTATATGCAGTGATGAGGTGGGTTAAGTAAACACAACAGGTACTGGGGTATATGCAGTACTGGGTAGTACAATGTGCAGCTCCCTGTCACACACACAGGCAGTCAGTCACTGAATGTGCTGGGCTGCTGGCAGTGGCACACACACTATCAATTAGCAAGGCTGTGCATGCAACAAAAGTGTCAGAAAAAAAATGTACAGGTTGAGCTCTGAAAAGAGCTGTTGCTGGGTGCTTTAAAAGCAATATTATTCAGTCAGGAACAAGCAAAGCAGCCTAGAACCTAACTAATCTGTCCCTAAGAGAAAAAGTCTGCAGCAGCTGTCCCTTTCCTCTCTCTAGCAGGCACACGAGTGACTGTAATGGCCGCCGGAGGCTGCCTTATATAAGGGGGGGTGGGGCTCCAGGGCTTACTGTAGCCTGAATGGCTACAATGTGCCTGCTGACTGTGATGCAGAGGGTCAAAGTTGACCCTCATAGTGCATTATGGGGCGAATCGAACTTCCAGAAAAGTTCGCCTGGCGCAGGCGAACGCGAACCCCCAATGTTCGCCTGGAACCGTTCGCCGGCGAACCGTTCGGTACACCTCTAGTTTACACCCTTTCCCGCCCTCTTCTACATTTTTTTTACTGTATTTGTATAGTGCACAATGACTGGCAGAGGTAGAGGGCGAGGCACCACCAGGAGAGGCAGCGCCATTGCAGGAGCCACTGCCAGCAGCAGCAGGTCTGGGACTGGTCCGCCGCCAGCCACTGACCGCAGGGAGGAGGGAGCAACAGCAGCGCGTTGCGCCTATCTTTGAGACGGGTCGTCGCCCACAGCCCATTGTGGAGAGTCAGGTGCAGGCTGTGGTGGAAATGATGGTGGAGCAGGAAGCCACCGTTTCCAGCCAGGCCTCCAGCACCAGGGAGACCAGTGCCACCACCACCAGCACTCCGGTCCGTAGCATGCCTCGCCAGCGCTTGAGGCCATGGTCACGGTGACCCCATCGACCAGCCTGGCCTCACTGAGCTCGCTCTTCACCCCAGAGACTGCGAGCATTTACAGGGATGTTTTGGAGCAGTTTGAGGTGGACATGACGGGGCCATGTGGGGAGGAGGAGTTTAAGGTGGAGGAGTTTGTTGTTGGCGCTTGTGATGAAGAGGGGCATGATGCAGGGGATGTTGGGATAGAGGAGTTGGTTGAGGTGGGCTCACAAGATATGTTTGTGGATGATGACTTGGCGGATCATTCCTATGTGCCACCAGTACCACCAGCACAGTTGGTTGAAGGCAGCTCGGCATCGGAGGAGGAGGAGGCATCTCTGGCGCAGAGGTTCGGCAGCAGCAAGGTGGCCAGCACAGGGCGTGGAAGGCAGGAGCCACAGCCTGCTGCTTCAGCTGCTATCACCACCCGCAGCAAAACCTCCAACTAAAACCCAAAAGGCACAATCCTCCAAGGGCACCCAAAAACCTCAGCCCTCAAGCTCAAAGAGCAGGTTGAAGTCCCCAGTCTGGTGGTACTTCACCAAGTGCCCACTGGACGCGACACGTGCAATTTGCAACAGTTGCGGTGTAAGTCTCAGCAGAGGTCGCGATCTGCTCAAGTTGGGTACCTCGTGCCTGCAGACCCACTTACAGAGCAGACATTTGGATGAGTATAATGAGTATCAGAAGCTGACGGGCAGTAGCGCAGGCAGTGGTCAAACCCAGACAGCCACTGCACAGATTTCAGCAGGAGTAGCAGCATCCGACCCTCCTGCCCATCCAGCAGCAGGAGCACAGCAGCAACTCACTCCCACCCCCCCCCCCCCCTTGGGCAGCCAGTGCTCAGTGGCCTCATCAGCTCCCTCCACAGTGGCCTCCTCAACTTCCCGTGCAGGCAAACGCCGCCAGACCCTGCTTAGTGAGTCTTTCCCGGTGTGACCAAGGTGCTGCCCCCCACAAACAGGCACATCTGGTTGCTGAACGGGTTGCTTGCCCGGGTCATGTGCACCCAGCTCCTGCCATATACCATTGTGCAGGAGGGGAGTGACATCAGAGCGCTGCTGCAGTTTGAGACCCCAGAGTGGCAAGTCCCCAGCCGCCACTATTTCTCCCGCAGGGCGATCCCAGCACTGCACCGCTTTGCCATGGCGAATGTGGGCCGCGCGCTTGATTCACGCTGTGAGTGCGTGGATCCACATAACCATGGATTCATGGAGCAGCCATTTTGGGACAGACCGTTATCTGTCCTTTACGGCCCACTGGGTCAGCCTGGTAGAAAGCCCGAGCGAGGAAGCAGCAGGTCCACCCTCGAGCGCAGCAGCAGCGGCACCACTATGTGGTATGTGGTGCGTGGGGTCAGGGGAGAAGCAGCAGCTCCCGCCGCCAGGCGATCCCGTCTCTCCAGCAGCGTGAAGGCCCGCCACTGCCGAGCACTACTGGAGATGAAAAGCCTGGGGAAAAACTCCTTGATGGCATCCAACGTGCTCCGGTACCTCAGGGAGCAGGAGAGGACGTGGCTGACCCCCAGAGGCCTCACTGTGGGATTGGTGGTGTCCGACAATGCCGCCAACCTGCTGGCTGCCATCAGCAGGGGAGACTTGCTCCACGTCCCTTGCTTGGCCCACATCCTGAACCTGGTGGTGCAAAAGTTCATGCACACCTACCAGGGGATGCAGGAGCTGTTAGAAGCGGCGCAGAAGATTGTGCGCTCTTTCCGCAAATCAGCAGCTTCCGCAGCAAAACTGGCAGACATCCAGCAGCTGGAGGGCCTGCCACGATACCACCTCATCATTGATGTGCCAACTCGCTGGAACTCCACCCTGGCGATGTTGGAGCGGCTGGTTGAGCAGAGGAGGGCTGTCAACAGGTACATCTATGATGCCACTGTCGCCGGCATCGGCAGCACCACCACCAAACTCCAGCTCCTCACCAACACACAGTGGGGGCAGATGCAGCAGGTCTGCTTGGTGTTTACTCCCTTCCTGCAGGGAACCAACCTGGTGAGCGAACAACGGGCATCCCTCTGCCAGTGGGTGCCCTTTGTTTGTCTGCTGGACAGGGCACTTGGCGATTTGGTGGATTTGAGAGAGGAGGCCCTGAAGCAGCTGGAACAGCAGCCGCCTGCGCAGTCCACTGCTGCGCAGGTATATGAGTCCCTGGAGGAGGAGGAGTTGGAGGTGCTGGATGTTGCTGCTGAGGGGGAACATCGGAGCGCAGCAGCAGTGGTGCGAGGGTGGAGAGAGTACGAAGAGGCTCAGGGGCAAGAGGAGGAGGAGGAGGACGCTGACCCTGATGTCTCTGTTGGACTGTCCTGTTGGACGGACCCTGTTCCCCATGGCAGCGCACAGGGTCAAACGGATGCAAGCGAGGGAGGACGCCTGCATCAGCATGATCCTGGACCCACGGCTGAGGGGGAGGTGGGATCAGTTTCTGCCTGCCAGAGACTGTGAGCAGCGAGCAAGGGAGTTGCAGGAGATCCTTGTTCGGCGACTGGAGGAAGCCTTCCCCCCGCCTTCCACCCCCTCTGTCCCTGTCCAGCAGCCAGCACAGCAGCCGGTGCCTACAGCCAGCAGCAGTGTCAGGCGCCGAGGAGACCTGCTGTCTTTGACGCAGGCGTTCTACATGAAGGTACAGCAGCTGAGAGAGGAGGTGCGTGCAGCAGCCACCTTCGCTGAGAGTCACAGCCAGCGCATGACCCGGATGATGGTCGAGTACGTGGGGTCCTTCAGTGGGCTTGACACCGGCAGCAAGGAGCCTGTGGACCCCATGGAGTACTGGGTGGAGCGCTTGCAAATCTGGAGGGAGCTGGCGCAGTACACCCTGGAGGTATTGTCTTGCCCCCCTTCCAGTGTGCTGTCCGAGAGGTGCTTCAATGCGGCCGGTGGCGTGGTCACCGAGAAGCGCTCTCGTCTGTCCACAGAGGGCGTGGACAGACTGACATTTTTGAAGATTTAACCAGGCCTGGATAGAAGGCATGTTCCTGGCACCTGTTGTCGGCGAGAGGAGGACATGAGGTGCCTGCCTGGGAATTACAATACATTGCCTGCTGCCATACGTGACTCCTCCTGCTGCTGCTGGCCTGCTGCATTTATTTCTTTATGAATTTCTTTATGTATTTATTGTATTTATACGTGTCTCCTCCTGCTGCTGCTGGCCTGCTGCATTTATTGATTTATTTATTTCTTTATGACTTTATTTATGTATTTATTGTATTTATACATGACGACTCCTGCTGCTGCTGGCCTGCTGCATTTATTTCTTTATGAATTTATTTATGTATTTATTGTATTTATACGTGACTCCTCCTGCTGCTGCTGCGTGCTGCATTTATTTATTTATTTATGAATTTATTTATGTATTTATTGTATTTATACGTGACGACACCTGCTGCTGCTGGCCTGCTGCATTTATTTTTTTATGAATTTATTTATGTATTTATTGTATTTATACGTGACTCCTCCTGCTGCTGCTGGCCTGCTGCATTTATTGATTTATTTATGTATTTATTGTATTTATACGTGACAACACCTGCTGCTGCTGGCTTGCTGCATTTATTTCTTTATTAATTTATTTATGTATTTATTGTATTTATACGTGACTCCTCCTCCTGCTGCTGGCCTGCTACATTTATTTCTTTATGAATTTCTTTATGTATTTATTGTGTTTATACGTTACTCCTTCTGCTGCTGCTGACCTGCTGCATTTATTTCTTTATGAATTTCTTTATGTATTTATTGTATTTAAATGTGACTCCTCCTACTGTATGTATCCTCCTGCTGTCAGTGGTCCCACCGCCAGGGTCCACACAATACATTGCCTGCTGCCATTGCCACACGTCACTCCTCCTCCTCCTGCTGCTGGCCTGCTGCATTTATTTCTTTATGAATTTCTTTATGTATATATTGTATTTATACGTGACGACACCTGCTGCTGCTGGCCTGCTGCATTTATTTCTTTATGAATTTATTTATGTATTTATTGTATTTATACATGACTCCTCCTCCTGCTGCTGCTGCTGCTGTATGTATCCTCTTGTTGTCAGTGGTCCCACCACCAGAGTCCACACAATACATTGCCTGCTGCCAGTGCCACACGTCACTCCTCCTCTAGCTGCTGCTTGTGGAAAGAATTATGAAGGTTTATAATTAATCCTTATGTATATTTCTTATATTCTCACGTGGCTATAAGAACCACATTAATGTAGTCAGATCAGTGTGCTAGAGTGACACTTTAAGAATATGATTATAGTATTGTTTAAGGAATCACACAATATAACCAAAATTAATGTGTATGTAGAATACAGTTACTGTCTTCAAGCCTCTGTATTCCAGAACACCTCCCTTCCCCCTCGTGTCTGTTGTACCAGGCACAAGGAATTCCTTGAGCAGAAGCAGTTTGAACTGGATATTTCATCCTGGAGAAATAGAAACTTGGCTATGAGATCATTTCAGAGAAACGAAAGTGAAAGTTAACTTTGGAGGAAATCTTCTGAAGAACAAGTAATCCCGCCCAAAAAGGAGGACTAAATTATCTTGATATGATGCTGGTTGGACTCATCCCAGAAAGAACTGCCCAAAAGTAGGAATATTTTATTATATTAATTAGGATTTAAAAGTCTCTGCACACCAGGAGAAATCCACTCTCTCCGGCTGTGCAGAGCTGTGTTAGCTGCAGTGTCTATATGCCTGCTGTGAGAAAGTCCTCGGCCGAGTAAATAAAGATTTCTACGTTTTTGGCACTTAATGGAGATGTCTCATGTTGTAAGTTATTTACCTTTAACATGCTGTATGTATCCTCCTGCTGTCAGTGGTCCCACCACCAGTGTCCACACAATACATTGCCTGCTGCCAGTGCCACACGTCACTCCCCCTCCTCCTGCTGCTGGCCTGCTGCATTTATTTCTTTATGAATTTATTTATGTATTTATTGTATTTATATGTGACTCCTCCTGCTGCTGCTGCTGTATGTATCCTCCTGCTGTCAGTGGTCCCACAGCCAGGGTCCACACAATACAATGCCCGCTGCCCTCCTTGGATGTGTAGTGGTAGCTGTTTCTCAGGCTCCACACCAGATTCAAACCCTCATTCCCCGGCCATTACCCGGGGTCACAATGGCAGACTTGCCCTCCATATGATTCTTGTGAAAGATCAAGTGGACTGCTGCTAACAATCTAATAATTGCCCGCCATAACTGGTTCTCGTTAAAGGATTTAAAGTAAATTCATTTCAAATACAGCAAGCCCTCGATAGTCCTTCTGTATTGTTATTTTTGGTCACTACCTCGGGACGGGCATGCCTGCCTGCTGCCCTCCTTGGATGTCCCACCGCCAGGGTCCACACAATACATTGCCTGCTGCCCTCCTTGGATGTGTAGTGGTAGCCGTTTCTCAGGCTCCACACCGGATTCATACCCTCATTCCTCGGCCATTACCCGGGGTCACAATGGCAGACTTGCCCTCCATATGATTCTCGTGAAAGGAGATCTTTTGGACTGCCAACCATATAATAATTGCCCACCATAACAGGTTCACGTTAAAGGATTTAAAGTTAATTCATTTCACATACACAGCAGGGCCTTGAAAGTCCGCCTCCTGTATTGTTATTTTTGGTCACTACCTCGGGACGGGCATGCCTGCCTGCTGCCCTCCTTGGATGTGTAGTGGTAGCCGTTTCTCAGGCTCCACACTGGATTCATACCCCATTCCCTGACCATTACCAGGGTCACAATGGTAGACTTGCCCTCCATATGATTCTCGTGAAAGGAGATCTTTTGGACTGCCAACCATATAATAATTGCCCACCATAACAGGTTCTCGTTAAAGGATTTAAAGTTAATTCATTTCACATACACAGCATGGCCTCCAAAGTCCTCCTCCTGTATTGTTATTTTTGGTCACTACCTCGGGCCATACGTCACTTTTTTTTTGAAATTACACCTATTTCAATGTGATTTCCCTTTTAAAAAAAAACAAAAACGCATCCGAATTCCCGAACACGATTTTTTTACCGAATTTTTAAACCGACAACCGAACCGAATCCGAACCGAATTTCGCTGTCGAAGGCGAATACGAATCCGAATGTCATGCGGACCCGAATACGAATGTACCCGAACCGAATTTTGGTACATCTGAGCATGCCTGATTACGAGCACCCAGATGGAGTAGAATCATTATTGCGTTATATTTGGTAGAAGAAAGTGACCGGCACTGCTTTATCTGGACTGCTTAGGATGAGGCCCTTTGGGGGTCTGATGCTCAGGGTATGCTGCCCTTGATGTGCTCAGGAAATGAAAAAACAAACATTCAATCTTCTCACCATAGAAGCAAATTTCCGGCACTATCACCAGGCAAATCTTCATTGGTTTTATTGGTATTGTTAAAATCTTCCATCCATAATAAACACAGATGTATATCACATACCCGTATGATCTTCTTACCGTGGGGCAATGTCGGAGCAGCGGTCCGCCTGACTACCGTTTCGCTTAGTGCAAGCTTCTTCTGAGGCTCCGTGCGCACAAAAGATCCCACTTATGGTTCTTTTAAACTACCGGGCGTTCGCTCCGTGTAATGCGCCTGTCACGTCGCTTCCGCGTCACTTCCTGCGTCTCCACGTCATCACGCAAGCGTACATTCGTCTGCGTGTCACGCGTATACTACGTGAACACGCATGCGTGCATTCGTTTGCGTTCCACGCGTACGTTCAGCAGGAAGTAACATATTTGTCTTTCTGGACATCTGTGCGTCTATTCTTTAAGACGCCCAAATGTACCACTAGATGGTGCTAAATAATTAGATAGACTCTTCAAATGTATCCTATATGGAATGGACTTTCCTAGAACTACTTAAAAAGATAAACTTTATTAATTTATTCCTTAAAAATAAAAAGAAAATATTCAGGAAAATATTTAAAGATATTATTCCTCATTATTAAAAAATGGGCCTGGTTACTCTTCAGGGGCTATCAGGGCATATTCTTGTTGTTCTACAAAAAATGTGTGTGTGTGCGGCGCTAAACATTACATTTTCTATTGATTCATTGTTATTTCTTAGTCAACTGTTTGCGACTATTTAGCACCATATTAACACTTCTCACATTGCCCCATCCATAAAAATACTAGGTCCAATCTAAAAACAATATTGGTAATCAAAGGTCTTGGGTTCCATGCGATTGCACCTTCTCTTTAAGGATCCAGAAAACAGGCCATATCTATATGATCGTTTAAACCTAAAGGTCCCAAGGCATCACTACTGATAATCCACCTACTTTCCTTTCTCAACAATAAACGTTCGCGATCCCCTCCTCTTGTGGGGATTTGGACCTGTTCTAGGCCTGCAAATTTCAAACAAGTGGTATCTCCGTCATGTACATTCCTGAAGTGTTCAATCAATCTACTACATCCTACTCCAGTCTCTACTGACTTGATGTGTTCTTGTACTCGCTTCCTCATCTGTCTTGTCGTCATGCCTATGTAAAAGCGGTGGCATGGACACCATACAATATATACTACATGAGTTGTTCTACAGGTTATAAAGTCCCTTGTTCTATTCTCTATTGGTCCCACCTTCAAATATTTCCCTGGGTTCATATGTGTACATAAAGAGCAATGGCCACACTTATAGTTCCCCTTAGATCTTCCTTGCTCCAGCCATGTGGGTTCTCTTGGTGTTTTAAATTCACTGGCTGTCAATTTATTACTTAAAGTTGGCGCTCTTCTAAATGTGACCAATGGTGGTTGCCTATACACTTCTCTTAGGGTTGGATCCCTCTGAATCACTTTCCAATTCTTTAGTACACTCTGTCTTATCTCTCTATGCATTAGGGTGTAGTCAAAAACAAGGTTCAACCTCTCACTTGATTCCAAGTTTGTATCCCTCTTTTTATTTTTTCCTCTTATCAGAGCTCCTCTTTCCATATTTTGTGCTCTTTCCAATGCCACCTCAAGTGCCTCAGGCTCGTATCCTCTCCATTCCAATTTCTTTTTCAGATCTATTGCTTGTTCCATAAAGTCTTCATACTTAGTATTATTTCGTCTTAGCCTGAGGAACTGTCCGTAGGGTAATGATTTGAATGTATGATCCGGATGATAGCTATTTCTATGTAACAACATATTTCCACCAATTGGTTTCTTGTATCCTTTAGAGATTATTTCTCCTCCTCTAATTGACAATTCTAGATCCAGGTAGGCTACTTTTTCTTTACTCCATTCAAAAGTGAACTGCATATTCTCTTTTCCATCATTTAGGTATTGCATAAATTCTTCTAAGGCAGTACTGGTCCCGGACCAGTACACCAGGACATCGTCTACAAATCTGGACCATCTCCTGAGGCATTCACCATGGGGGACCCCGCTGCCGTACACATATTTCTCCTCCCACCAAGCCAAAAACAAATTGGCATATGTGCACGACACCGATGTCCCCATGGCTGTGCCTGACAGCTGCCAATACCATCCACCATCAAACGTAAATGCATTATGTTCCAATACATACATAAGGCACTCACATAGGAAATCCACATATTCCTCGTTTTCCTCTTCCCTCTGGAGGAAGTATCTCACGGCTTCCACTCCAGCTTTATGGGGAATCCTGTTATAAAGATTAACAACATCGATTGTTACTAGCATATCTCCTTCTACCCAAGACTCGCCTTCAATGCTTTTCAGCACGTCTAGAGTGTCTTGTAGGTGGGATGGCACCGAAGCAGTGGCCTCAGGAGATGATCCAGGTACTTCGACAGTCTCTCGGTTAGGGAACCCAACCCAGAGACTATCGGGCGCCCCGGTGGACTGGTCCGAGACTTGTGTACCTTGGGTAGGTGATACCAAACTGGTCTCTTTGGAAACTCCGGTATTAGGTCATCTGCCAGCTTTTGTGTTAGGTATCCTCTTCCTACTCCTTTGCGTAGCAATGTTCTTAAAGATCCCATAAATTTCATAGTTGGATTCCCTTTTAAGCGCTTGTAGGTATCTGTGTCCTCTAATTGCCTCAATGCTTCTCTTCTGTATTGGTCTGCCGTCATGACAACAAGAGCTGCCCCCTTATCTGCTTTTTTCAGGATCACATCTGGTCTATCTTTGAACCATCTAATAGCTTTTTCATCATCTTTACTCAGATTGGGTTTCTCCTCCCTATATCTTAAAGCTTTGAGGTCACTCTCTACCTGACTCTGGAATATATCTATAGGTGATCCCTGTGTAACTTGGAATGATCTCACTGATTTACATGGTCTGAAATTTCTAGCTTCTTTTTGGGGTTCACTATTCCCAAATTCTATCTGAGTGTTGCTCTCTGCCCACAACACTTCCAAGATTTTTACATTTTCCAGATCTTTTTCTGTCCAGTTTTTCTCAGGGGAAAAACCTAAAGGGCCAATCTTATTGCTTTGTATTGATTCTAATTGTTTATCGTTGATCTCTTTTTTCTTGAAGATGCTTTTTATGTTCATTCTCCTTACTCCCTTGTATAAATCTACTTTAAAATTGCAGAAATCAAATTCTTGGGTGCATGCATAATTCAAGCCTTTCTTCAACAAAGCATAACATTCTTTGGGCAGGTCAACATCACTTATATTGATTACTTCTATTTGTTGTTCCTTATGTAGAATTTCCTCTTCTTGGATTATTGTTCCCATTTCTTGTTGTCCTGGTCGCCTTTCCAGCTCACTTGTTTGTCTTTTCTTTCCTTTTGTCTTGCTCCTCCCCCGGCGTATCTTTTTTTGGGGTTCCCGTTTTTTGGATCCCTCACCTCCTGAGGCCTAGGGTTGTCATTCTCTCTTATTTCCAGATCTTCGCCACTGGACTCCGTATCAGTTGTCCAGTAGCCTTTTTTCTGTATTGGCTTTTTTGGATGTCCACCCTTAGGTTTATTGTACCTCGGTCTACTTGTGTTCCAATTAAACAGGTTCCCTTGCTTGTAGTCTTCCGTGTCTCTGACATATTTATTCAACTTTCTTTGTTTAATTTCCTCCTGTATTGGTACATTCCTCCTTTCTATTCTTCTCAATGTCTTAGAGTATTGTTTCTCTTGTACTAATTGCTTGTACTGGTCCTTTAAGGTTTTTATTTCTCTCGTCACTTTCTCATATTCTTCTTCCGTTCTTTCCAACACTATGTTTTGCAATGTAATCGCTTGAGTGGCATGCGCCTCCCTCCACCTCTCCATAAATTTTGCATCATTTTGGTACTCAGCTGGTTCGTAATATCGCCTGAACCCTCTTGCTGCGATTTTTTTACTTTTATATTTCTTTAGAGTAGTCATAGTCCAAAACACTTTAATTTCCTTTTCACAGAGCCTCTCTAATTTTAGCTCCACCACTCTTGCTCCCACGGCTTTATTTTTCACTGTTGAGGTTGATGGGTTTTCAAACAGATTGTCTGCGTCTACCCTTCCGGCTTCAATGGCCTCTTCAATCTACTCATCAGTTTCTACATCAGATTCGTTTTCTATGTCCTCATTATTAAAATCTTCTTCCTCCTCCATGTCCTGATATGCTCCGTGTGCACAGGTCATAGTGACATTAAACAGTTATATTTGGTACCAAATATAACTGTTTAATGTCACTATGACCTGTGCACGCGGAGCATATCAGGACATGGAGGAAGAAGAAGATTTTAATAATGAGGACATAGAAAACGAATCTGATGTAGAAACTGATGAGAAGATTGAAGAGGCCATTGAAGCCGGAAGGGTAGACGCAGATAATCTGTTTGAAAACACATCAACCTCAACAGTGAAAAATAAAGCCGTGGGAGCAAGAGTGGTGGAGCTAAAATTAGAGAGGCTCTGTGAAAAGGAAATTAAAGTGTTTTGGACTATGACTACTCTAAAGAAATATAAAAGTAAAAAAATCGCAGCAAGAGGGTTCAGGCGATATTACGAACCAGCTGAGTACCAAAATGATGCAAAATTTATGGAGAGGTGGAGGGAGGCGCATGCCACTCAAGCGATTACATTGCAAAACATAGTGTTGGAAAGAACGGAAGAAGAATATGAGAAAGTGACGAGAGAAATAAAAACCTTAAAGGACCAGTACAAGCAATTAGTACAAGAGAAACAATACTCTAAGACATTGAGAAGAATAGAAAGGAGGAATGTACCAATACAGGAGGAAATTAAACAAAGAAAGTTGAATAAATATGTCAGAGACACGGAAGACTACAAGCAAGGGAACCTGTTTAATTGGAACACAAGTAGACCGAGGTACAATAAACCTAAGGGTGGACATCCAAAAAAGCCGATACAGAAAAAAGGCTACTGGACAACTGATACGGAGTCCAGTGGCGAAGATCTGGAAATAAGAGAGAATGACAACCCTAGGCCTCAGGAGGTGAGGGATCCAAAAAACGGGAACCCCAAAAAAAATACGCCGGGGGAGGAGCAAGACAAAAGGAAAGAAAAGACAAACAAGTGAGCTGGAAAGGCGACCAGGACAACAAGAAATGGGAACAACAATCCAAGAAGAGGAAATTCTACATAAGGAACAACAAATAGAAGTAATCAATATAAGTGATGTTGACCTGCCCAAAGAATGTTATGCTTTGTTGAAGAAAGGCTTGAATTATGCATGCACCCAAGAATTTGATTTCTGCAATTTTAAAGTAGATTTATACAAGGGAGTAAGGAGAATGAACATAAAAAGCATCTTCAAGAAAAAAGAGATCAACGATAAACAATTAGAATCAATACAAAGCAATAAGATTGGCCCTTTAGGTTTTTCCCCTGAGAAAAACTGGACAGAAAAAGATCTGGAAAATGTAAAAATCTTGGAAGTGTTGTGGGCAGAGAGCAACACTCAGATAGAATTTGGGAATAGTGAACCCCAAAAAGAAGCTAGAAATTTCAGACCATGTAAATCAGTGAGACCATTCCAAGTTACACAGGGATCACCTATAGATATATTCCAGAGTCAGGTAGAGAGTGACCTCAAAGCTTTAACTACTTCCCGACCGCCGTATAGACAAATGGCGGCCGGGAAGCAGACGCCGCAAGGACCGCCGTATTGACAAATGGCGGCGGTCCTTGTTTGGGCATGGGCGGAGCGATCGCGTCATCCGTGACGCGATCCTCCGCCTCCGCCTGTCGCCGCTCACTCGCCGCAACATCCCGCCGGCCATACGGAAGCGCCGGCGGGATGTTAACCCGACGATCGCCGCATACAAAGTGTATAATACACTTTGTAATGTTTACAAAGTGTATTATACAGGCTGCCTCCTGCCCTGGTGGTCCCAATGTCCGAGGGACCACCAGGGCAGGCTGCAGCCACCCTAGTCTACACCAAGCACACTGATTTTCTCCCCCCCCCCGCCCCAGATCGCCCACAGCACCCATCAGACCCCCCCCTGCCCACCCCCCAGACCCCTGTTTGCACCCAATCACCCCCCTAATCACCCATCAATCACTCCCTGTCACTATCTGTCAACGCTATTTTTTTTTATACCCCCCCCCCTGCCCCCTGCTCCCTCCTGATCACCCCCCCACCCCCCAGATTCTCCCCAGACCCCCCCCCCCCCAGACCCCCCCCCCATGCACTGTATGCATCTATCCCCCCTGATCACCTGTCAATCACCCGTCAATCACCCGTCAATCACCCATCAATCACCCATCAATCACCCATCAATCACCCCCTGTCACTGCCACCCATCAATCAGCCCCTAACCTGCCCCTTGCGGGCAATCTGATCACCCCCCCACACCAATAGATCGCCCGCAGATCCGACATCAGATCACCTCCCAAATCCATTGTTTACATCTATTCTCTCCTCTAAACACACACTAATTACCCATCAATCACCCATCAATCACCCCCTATCACCACCTGTCACTTTTACCTATCAGATCAGACCCTAATCTGCCCCTTGCGGGCACCCAATCACCCGCCCACACGCTCAGATTGCCCTCAGACCCCCCCTTATCAATTCACCAGTGCATTCATTACATCTGTTCTTCCCTGTAATAACCCACTGATCACCTGTCAATCACCTATCACCCATCAATCACCCCCTGTCACTGCCACCCATCAATCAGCCCCTAACCTGCCCCTTGCGGGCAATCTGATCACCCACCCACACCATTAGATCGCCCGCAAACCCGCCGTCAGATTACCTCCCAAATGTATTGTTTACATCTGTTATCTTCTCTAAACACCCACTAATTACCCATCAATCACCCCCTATCACTGTTACCTATCAGATCAGACCCTAATCTGCCCCTTGCGGGCACCCAATCACCCGCCTACACGCTCAGATTACCCTCAGACCCCCCCCTTATCAATTCGCCAGGGCATTATTTACATCTATCCTTCCCTGTAATAACCCACTGATCACCTGTCAATCACCTATCACCCATCAATCACCCCCTGTCACCCCCTGTCACTGCCACCCAACAATCAGCCCCTAACCTGCCCCTTGCGGGCAATCTGATTACCCACCCACACCAATAGATCGCCCACAGATCCGACATCAGATCACCACCCAAGCGCAGCGTTTACTCTCCTCTAAACACCCACTAATTACCCATCAATCACCCCCTATCACCACCTGTCACTGTTACCCATCAGATCAGACCCTAATCTGCCCCTTGCGGGCACCCAATCACCCGCCTACACGCTCAGATTACCCTCAGACCCCCCCTTATAAATTCGCCAGTGCAATATTTACATTTGTTCTCCCCTGTAATAACCCACTGATTACCTGTCAATCACCTATCAATCACCCATCAATCACCCCCTGTCACTGCCACCCATCAATCACCCCCTGTCACTGCCACCCATCAATCACCCGCTGTCACTGCCACCCATCAATCAGCCCCTAACCTGCCCCTTGCGGGCAAACTGATCACCCACCCACACCAATAGATCGCCCGCAGATCCGACGTCCGATCACCTCCCAAGTGCAGTGTTCACATCTGTTCTCTACCCTAAACACCCACTAATTACCCATCAATCACCCCCTGTCACTGCTACCTATCAGATTAGACCCCTATCTGCCCCTAGGGCACTCAATCACCCGCCCACACCCTCAGAATGCCCTCAGACCCCAGCCCTGATCACCTCGCCAGTGCATTGCTTGCATCTATTCCCCCCTCTAATCACACCTTGAGACACCCATCAATCACCTCCTGTCACCCCCTAGCACACCTACCCATCAGATCAGGCCCTAATTTGCCCCGTGTGGGCTCCTGATCACTTGGCCAAACCCTCAGATCCCCCTCAGACCCCCTTCCGATCACCTCCCCAGTGCATTGATTGCATCTATTTTCCCCTCTAACCACCCCCTGAGACACCCATCAATCACCTCCTGTCACCCCCCTAGCACTCCTATCCATCAGATCAGGCCCAATACAACCTGTCATCTAAAAGGCCACCCTGCTTATGACCGGTTCCACAAAATTAGCCCCCTCATAGACCACCTGTCATCAAAATTTGCAGATGCTTATACCCCTGAACAGTCATTTTGAGACATTTGGTTTCCAGACTACTCACGGTTTTGGGCCCGTAAAATGCCAGGGCGGTATAGGAACCCCACAAGTGTCCCCATTTTAGAAAAAAAGACACCCCAAGGTATTCTGTTAGGTGTATGACGAGTTCATAGAAGATTTTATTTTTTGTCAAAAGTTAGCGGAAATTGATTTTTATTGGTTTTTTTCCACAAAGTGTCACTTTCCGCTAACTTTTGACAAAAAAATAAAATCTTCTATGAACTCGTCATACACCTAACAGAATACCTTGGGGTGTCTTCTTTCTAAAATGGGGTCACTTGTGGGGTTCCTATACTGCCCTGGCATTTTAGGGGCCCTAAACCGCGAGGAGTAGTCTAGAAAACAAATGCCTCAAAATGACCTGTGAATAGGACGTTGGGCCCCTTAGCGCACCTAGGCTGCAAAAAAGTGTCACACATGTGGTACCGCCGTACTCAGGAAAAGTAGTATAATGTGTTTTGGGGTGTATTTTTACACATACCCATGCTGGGTGGGAGAAATTTCTATGTAAATGGACAATTGTGTGTAAAAAAAACCAAACAATTGTCATTTACAGAGATATTTCTCCCACTTAGCATGGGTATGTGTAAAAATACACCCCAAAACGCATTATACTACTTCTCCTGAGTACGGCGGTACCACATGTGTGGCACTTTTTTACACCCTAAGTACGCTAAGGGGCCCAAAGTCCAATGAGTACCTTTAGGATTTCACAGGTCATTTTGCGACATTTGGTTTCAAGACTACTCCTCACGGTTTAGGGCCCCTAAAATGCCAGGGCAGTATAGGAACCCCACAAATGACCCCATTCTAGAAAGAAGACACCCAAAGGTATTCCGTACGGAGTATGGTGAGTTCATAGAAGATTTTATTTTTTGTCACAAGTTAGCGGAAAATGACACTTTGTGAAAAAAAAATATTAAAATCAATTTCCGCTAACTTGTGACAAAAAAATAAAAACTTCTATGAACTCACCATACTCCTAACTGAATACCTTGGGGTGTCTTCCTTCTAAAATGGGGTCATTAGTGGGGTTCCTATACTGCCCTGGCATTTTAGGGGCCCTAAACCGCGAGGAGTAGTCTTGAAACAAAAATGACCTGTGAAATCCTAAAGGTACTCATTGGACTTTGGGCCCCTTAGTGCAGTTAGGGTGCAAAAAAGTGCCACACATGTGGTATCGCCGTACTCGGGAGAAGTAGTATAATGTGTTTTGGGGTGTATTTTTACACATACCCATGCTGGGTGGGAGAAATACCTCTGTAAATGACAATCTTTTGATTTTTTTTACACACAATTGTCCATTTACAGAGGTATTTCTCCCACCCAGCATGGGTATGTGTAAAAATACACCCCAAAACACATTGTACTACTTCTCCCGAGTATGGCGATACCACATGTGTGGCACTTTTTTGCACCCTAACTGCGCTGAAGGGCCCAAAGTCCAATGAGTACCTTTAGGATTTCACAGGTCATTTTTGAGAAATTTCGTTTCAAGACTACTCCTCACGGTTTAGGGCCCCTAAAATGCCAGGGCAGTATAGGAACCCCACAAATGACCCCATTTTAGAAAGAAGACACCCCAAGGTATTCCGTTAGTAGTATGGCGAGTTCATAGAAGATTTTTTTTTTTGTCACAAGTTAGCGGAAATTGATTTTAATTGTGTTTTTTCACAAAGTGTCATTTTCTGCTAACTTTTGACAAAAAATAAAATCTTCTATGAACTCACCATACTCCTAACGGAATACCTTGGGGTGTCTTCTTTCTAAAATAGGGTCATTTGTGGGGTTCCTATACTGCCCTGGCATTTTAGGGGCCCTAAACCGTGAGGAGTAGTCTTGAAACGAAATTTCTCAAAATGACCTGTGAAATCCTAAAGGTACTCATTGGACTTTAGACCCTTTAGCGCAGTTAGGGTGCAAAAAAGTGCCACACATGTGGTATCGCCGTACTCAGGAGAAGTAGTATAATGTGTTTTGTGGTGTATTTTTACACATACCCATGCTGAGTGGGAGAAAGATCTCTGTAAATGGACAATTGTGTGTAAAAAAAATTAACAAATTGTCATTTACAGAGATATTTCTCCCACCCAGCATGGGTATGTGTAAAAATACACCCCAAAACACATTATACTACTTCTCCTGAGTACGGCAATACCACATGTGTGGCACTTTTTTGCAGCCTAACTGCGCTAAGGGGTCCAAAGTCCAATGAGCACCTTTAGGCTTTACAGGGGTGCTTACAATTTAGCACCCCCCAAAATGTCAGGACAGTAAACACACTCCACACCCCATTTTGGAAAGTAGACCCTTCAAGGTATTCAGAGAGGGGCATGGTGAGTCCGTGGCAGATTTCATTTTTTTATGTCGCAAGTTAGAAGAAATGGAAACTTTTTTTTTTTTTTTTTCTCACAAAGTGTCATTTTCCGCTTACTTGTGACAAAAAATAATATCTTCTATGAACTCACTATGCCTCTCAGTGAATACTTTGGGATGTCTTCTTTCCAAAATGGGGTCATTTGGGGGGTATTTATACTATCCTGGAATTCTAGCCCCTCATGAAACATGACAGGGGGTCAGAAAAGTCAGAGATGCTTGAAAATGGGAAAATTCACTTTTGCACCAGAGTTTGTAAACGCTATAACTTTTACCCAAACCAATAAATATACACTGAATGGGTTTTTTTTTATCAAAAACATGTTTGTCCACATTTTTCGCGCTGCATGTATACAGAAATTTTACTTTATTTGAAAAATGTCAGCACAGAAAGTTAAAAAAATCATTTTTTTGCCAAAATTCATGTCTTTTTTGATGAATATAATAAAAAGTAAAAATCGCAGGAGCAATCAAATAGCAGCAAAAGAAAGCTTTATTAGTGACAAGAAAAGGAGCCAAAATTCATTTAGGTGGTAGGTTGTATGAGCGAGCAATAAACCGTGAAAGCTGCAGTGGTCTGAATGGAAAAAAAGTGGCCGGTCCTTAAGGGGTAGAAAGCCCTAGGTCCTCAAGTGGTTAAGATATAGGGAGGAGAAACCCAATCTGAGTAAAGATGATGAAAAAGCTATTAGATGGTTCAAAGATAGACCAGATGTGATCCTGAAAAAAGCAGATAAGGGGGCAGCTCTTGTTGTCATGATGGCAGACCAATACAGAAGAGAAGCATTGGGGCAATTAGAGGACACAGATACCTACAGGCGCTTAAAAGGGAATCCAACTATGAAATTTATGGGATCTTTAAGAACATTGCTACGCAAAGGAGTAGGAAGAGGATACCTAACACAAAAGCTGGCAGATGACCTAATACCGGAGTTTCCAAAGAGACCAGTTTGGTATCACCTACCCAAGGTACACAAGTCTCGGACCAGTCCACCGGGGCGCCCGATAGTCTCTGGGTTGGGTTCCCTAACCGAGAGACTGTCGAAGTACCTGGATCATCTCCTGAGGCCACTGCTTCGGCGGGTGCCATCCCACCTACAAGACACTCTAGACGTGCTGAAAAGCATTGAAGGCGAGTCTTGGGTAGAAGGAGATATGCTAGTAACAATCGATGTTGTTAATCTTTATAACAGGATTCCCCATAAAGCTGGAGTGGAAGCCGTGAGATACTTCCTCCAGAGGGAAGAGGAAAACGAGGAATATGTGGATTTCCTATGTGAGTGCCCTATGTATGTATTGGAACATAATGCATTTACGTTTGATGGTGGATGGTATTGGCAGCTGTCAGGCACAGCCATGGGGACATCGGTGTCGTGCACATATGCCAATTTGTTTTTGGCTTGGTGGGAGGAGAAATATGTGTACGGCAGCGGGGTCCCCCATGGTGAATGCCTCAGGAGATGGTCCAGATTTGTAGACGATGTCCTGGTGTACTGGTCCGGGACCAGTACTGCCTTAGAAGAATTTATGCAATACCTAAATGATGGAAAAGAGAATATGCAGTTCACTTTTGAATGGAGTAAAGAAAAAGTAGCCTACCTGGATCTAGAATTGTCAATTAGAGGAGGAGAAATAATCTCTAAAGGATACAAGAAACCAATTGGTGGAAATATGTTGTTACATAGAAATAGCTATCATCCGGATCATACATTCAAATCATTACCCTACGGACAGTTCCTCAGGCTAAGACGAAATAATACTAAGTATGAAGACTTTATGGAACAAGCAATAGATCTGAAAAAGAAATTGGAATGGAGAGGATACGAGCCTGAGGCACTTGAGGTGGCATTGGAAAGAGCACAAAATATGGAAAGAGGAGCTCTGATAAGAGGAAAAAATAAAAAGAGGGATACAAACTTGGAATCAAGTGAGAGGTTGAACCTTGTTTTTGACTACACCCCAATGCATAGAGAGATAAGACAGAGTGTACTAAAGAATTGGAAAGTGATTCAGAGGGATCCGACCCTAAGAGAAGTGTAGAGGCAACCACCATTGGTCACATTTAGAAGAGCGCCAACTTTAAGTAATAAATTGACAGCCAGTGAATTTAAAACACCAAGAGAACCCACATGGCTGGAGCAAGGAAGATCTAAGGGGAACTATAAGTGTGGCCATTGCTCTTTATGTACACATATGAACCCAGGGAAATATTTGAAGGTGGGACCAATAGAGAATAGAACAAGGGACTTTATAACCTGTAGAACAACTCATGTAGTATATATTGTATGGTGTCCATGCCACCGCTTTTACATAGGCATGACGACAAGACAGATGAGGAAGCGAGTACAAGAACACATCAAGTCAGTAGAGACTGGAGTAGGATGTAGTAGATTGATTGAACACTTCAGGAATGTACATGACGGAGATACCACTTGTTTGAAATTTGCAGGCCTAGAACAGGTCCAAATCCCCACAAGAGGAGGGGATCGCGAACGTTTATTGTTGAGAAAGGAAAGTAGGTGGATTATCAGTAGTGATGCCTTGGGACCTTTAGGTTTAAACGATCATATAGATATGGCCTGTTTTCTGGATCCTTAAATAGAAGGTGCAATCGCATGGAACCCAAGACCTTTGATTACCATTATTGTTTTTAGATTGGACCTAGTATTTTCATGGATGGGGCAATGTGAGAAGTGTTAATATGGTGCTAAATAGTCGCAAACAGTTGACTAAGAAATAACAATGAATCAATAGAAAATGTAATGTTTAGCGCCGCACACACACACATTTTTTGTAGAACAACAAGAATATGCCCTGATAGCCCCTGAAGAGTAACCAGGCCCATTTTTTAATAATGAGGAATAATATCTTTAAATATTTTCCTGAATATTTTCTTTTTATTTTTAAGGAATAAATTAATAAAGTTTATCTTTTTAAGTAGTTCTAGGAAAGTCCATTCCATATAGGATACATTTGAAGAGTCTACCTAATTATTTAGCACCATCTAGTGGTACATTTGGGCGTCTTAAAGAATAGACGCACAGATGTCCAGAAAGACAAATATGTTACTTCCTGCTGAACGTACGCGTGGAACGCAAACAAATGCACGCATGCGTGTTCACGTAGTATACGCGTGACACGCAGACGAATGTACGCATGCGTGATGACGTGGAGACGCAGGAAGTGACGCGGAAGCGGCGTGACAGGCGCATTACACGGAGCGAACGCCCGGTAGTTTAAAAGAACCATAAGTGGGATCTTTTGTGTGCACGGAGCCTCAGAAGAAGCTTGCACTAAGCGAATCGGTCGTCAGGCGGACCGCTGCTCCCACATTGCCCCACGGTAAGAAGATCATACGGGTATGTGATATACATCTGTGTTTATTATGGATGGAAGATTTTAACAATACCAATAAAACCAATGATGAATCATTATTGCAAAGAGGATTGAATTATAGTTTATCTACAGACTTTGATTTTGCTAAATTTGAAGTAGATCTTAACAAAAATATTTGACGCCTAAGCATAAAATTATTTTTTTTAAAGAAGGACTCTATAATACAACAACCAAAAAAGATGTGCTGGGGTGAGGCAAAGGTTAGCCCATTGGGCTTCAGCCCTACGGTTGAATGGACCAATCAGGGCCAGGAGATTTACAATATACTTAGAGATCTCGAGTCAGAGGCAACAATAGATCCTTATAGCACTGAATCAAAGTTTAAACCATGCAAATCCACAGCCCCATTTCCTGTACAAGCGGGCTCAAGCCTAGATATTTTTCAAAAAGCTATTGAAAGAGAATTGAAAGCTGAAATCTACCCTAAAGCCAAGAAAAATCTATTGCAGAAAGAACAAAAAGCGTTAAAATGGCTGCAAGGACGCACAGATTTACAAATTAGGAGGGCAGACAAAGGTGGAGCAATAGTCCTGATGTCGGCGGACCAGTACCGAGAAGAAGCCATGAGACAACTTCAAGACACCAGAACCTACCAAAAGTTACAATCTGACCCCACTGTGCACTATCAGAATCTCTTGAGAACCCTGTTGAGAAAAGGGGTAGAACAAGGAGTTCTAACACCCAAGATAGCGAATGACCTTTTGCCTGATTTCCCAATAAAACCTATTTGGTATCATATACCTAAGGTGCACAAGTCATCGGACCAATCCTCCTGGTCGGCCCATCGTTTCGGGGATGGGGTCGATCACGGAGAGGTTGTCCAGATATCTGGACCACGTTCTGAGGCCACTTTTGGATCAAGTTCCATCCCACTTAGTTGACACAATGGATGCCCTAAGGGGTCTGGAATAATTTCCCTGGCATGAGGGTGATCTGATAGGGGCTATCGACGTGGAAAGCCTATACAGCCGGATCCCACATGATCTTGGCTTTAAAGCTATCAGAACATTCTTGGATCGTACTGATAAGAACGAAAATTTTAAAAATTTTGTATGTGATAGTTTGGAATTCGTATTAACGCACAATTCATTTATGTTCAACGACGCTTGGTACTGGCAAACATCAGGTACAGCAATGGGCACAGCAGTATCGTGTACATATGCAAATTTATTTCTTGCATGGTGGGAGGAGGACACTATACACTCCCCCAAAAATCTGTTTCGTGACCAACTCAGGGCGTGGTCCAGATATGTGGACGATGTCCTTGTATTTTGGTCCGGGACTTGTGCTCCCTTTGAAGAATTTATGCGTTATATTAATGCAAATACAGTCAACATGGACTTTACATCAAATATAATGAACGATAAGATGGCCTTTCTCGACCTGGAACTGAGAATACAGAATCACAAATTAATCCCTATGGGCTTCCAGGAACCCTCAGCATCTAATGCACTTCTACATACGGAAAGTTTCCACCGAGGACATGTCACCCATACGCTGCCCTATGCCCAGTTCCTCAGACTGCGCAGCAACAACGCACTTTTTGCCGACTTTTTTCGGCAGTCGGAGGACCTGGACAGGAGATTGGTGGCAAGGGGTTACGACCAGGAGTCAATACAGCAAGCTTTTAAAAAAGCAAGTGACTGTAACAGGGAATCCCTTTTGAGGAAGACTAAGAGAAAAGACGCTATAATCTCTAAGAAAATTCCCTTCTCCTTTGATTATACTGCCATGTCTGATCAGATAAAAACTACCATAAAAAAGAACTGGGAGATTCTTCTGGGAGATCCTGTCCTGAAACCCCTAGTATCGGAAGGCCCATTATTTTCCTTCAGGGGGGCACCCACGATAGGTGCTAGCATTAGTAGGAGTGAATTTGTTTCCCCTTCCAAAACAAACTGGCTAGAACAACTGAAACAACGGGGGAACCACAAATGCGGTGTGATGAATAGCGGAAAAGCCGCCGCATGTTCTGACAGTAAGGCGGCTGATTCCGCATCTGATGCGGCGGTTTGTCCGCGTCAGCATGCGTCTGGGTTGTCTGGAACTGGTGGTGCACATGGGAGGAATGGCGTGGGGGCCGCCGCGTGTTCTGACGGTAAGGCGGCGGATTCCGCGTCCAGTGCGGCGGTTTCCCCGCAGCCTACATGTGTCTGGGCTGTCTAGACCTAGTAGTGCACACAGATGGAGAGCTACGCACGCGCGACAAGCACTTTATACCAATAGGAGGAAGATCAGCTGATCAGGGTGGTCAGCTGATCCCTGCTCAGTCAGTGATTGGTTGATGGGAGCTGGGCGGCGCTGTGGAGCGCTTTACTATATATATCTCCTGCTGTTCAGTTGCTGGTTGTCTGGCGTTGCGAATGCCTATGTGTTAGCACTCAGACCTTAGTCAGATCTTTCAGTGTGGTGGAACCAGGAGGACCTGGGAATCCACACTCAGCCAGTTACTGTATATCATCTGTGTTATTCTCTAGCATAGTTCCAGGGTGTTGAGATCACGGCCCTCACACCCCAGACTAGGAATACTGTATATCATCTGTGTTATTCTCTAGCATAGTTCCAGGGTGTTGAGATCACGGCCCTCACACCCCAGACTAGGAATACTGTATATCATCTGTGTTATTCTCTAGCATAGTTCCAGGGTGTTGAGATCACGGCCCTCACACCCCAGACTAGGAATACTGTATATCATCTGTGTTATTCTCTAGCATAGTTCCAGGGTGTTGAGATCATGGCCCTCACACCCCAGACTAGGCCTTGTTCTGATATCTGTTATGACCTTTACCTTTCCTGACTATTCTTCTGATCTCTGATTTGGTACTTTGCATATCTGATACTCTGTTGCCGACACGGCCTGTCTGACCTTCTGGCTGTCACCCCCCGCAGGGTGTCCAGCCTTTCCGCAGGGGTCCCCTGCTCTTCAGAGGGGACACTGCTCCTTATCAGTCAGGGACTCCCTCTCCAGGTGTCCTTGACTGCAGTAGAGTCTTCTCTACTTATTGGACCACCTGCTACCCCGGTGGTCCAAAGGTTACTGTTGCACCAAAACACTTACACACTCAGGTGTCTAGAGGTTAGACATATTTGATTATTGGTGATTCTGCAGATCCCCAATAATCAGGTATATCTGTATTTTTGGGGATACTGCAGATCGCCAAGGATCAGATTCTCTCTCTGGTTACTGACACCCATCGTTACATACGGTCACTGCGTGTCGTGCACACAAATGAAAGTCGGGACGGAATTTCAGTTAGGACCAGTGATGCTCATCCGAGCTAGGATATCCGAGATACTCAGATATCCTAGCTCTTTTTTCACTATTCGAGCTCCAATACTGAGCTCGAATAGTATTAGCTATCCGGGCTGTGCTATCTGAGCGCACTCGGATAGCAATCAGCTATCCGGAGATATCCTAGCTATCCGAGCTCAGATAGCGTCATCAGCTCGGATAGCGTCACGTCAGAGGTCACCTCGAGTCCTCACAAGCGAATCAGAGGGCTCGCAAGCCCTCTGACTGCAGCCACTCACAGAGGGGGAGCCTGGCCAAGCCCCCCTCTATAAATAGCGGGCGCCATGTTGCCTCACTCGTCCTGCTTGTGACTTCCTGACTGACTGTACTGAGAGACTGCTCCAGTGCTTTTTGTCTGTGCAAGTAGTGCATTTATTGCTCAAAACACCAAGCGTTTTTACACTCCAACACTTGATATTCACCTGTATTGCTTTGTATTGTAGATAGATTGTATTTTAGGCAGTTTAGTTTGTGTGATTAGGGACTAGGGAGGGAGACTGTCACTGGTGCTGCTGCAGCTGCAGCAGCTAGGTCCTGTGCCTAGGCAAGGCAGCCTGCCCTGTTCTGTGCTCTAGTCTCTAGTTACCTTACCTGTGCTCTCACCTGTCCTACTCTACTGTACTACTTCTGTGTTAGATAGATTATTGTACTATTTTGTAGTTAGCAAGGCCCAGCTTTACTGCTATACCTCTCCTGTATCTGCTCTCTGTAATCTAGTCACACCTGTTCTATTGTTTAGCTAGATTCTTCTATTGCTTAGTTAGTACTGTAGTGTACTCTAGTCTGTATATAGGAACCGTCCGTCACCGCGTTACCTAGGGTCTTTGTGTGCGCAGTGCACGTCTGCGCTGTCCGCACCATCTCGTTAGTGCTACACCCGTCCTATTGTTTATATTACTTGTATTGTGTATTCGCTGAATTGTACTGTACTGTAGTCTGTGTATAGGGACACCGTCAGTCAGCGTCAGCTAGGGTCTTTGTGTGCACACTGCGCACTCTCTCGTTAGCGCTACACCGATCTCTGCTGTAGAGTACACCTGTCCATCACCTCACACACCCACCACCACCAGTCCCACCCCATTAAAGTACCCCACTTGTCCCACCCGCCTTTACATACATAACTTTTTTTTTTCATTTGTATAATATTAAAAATATACGATGTCTGGCACTGGCAGCCGCGGTTTGGGCAGGGGCAGCAAGGGCAGCAAGGGCATCGGCAAGAGAGGAGGTCGTGGCAGCCGCGCCACCACCACCACCATGCGCAGTTCTGCGTCTGCACCAGTGGCTATTCTGCCATTAGCCACTGGCCGTAGACGCCTTGGCCGCCCAACAGCTGGGAGTGACGCAGCAGCGTGTGGCGCAGATGTTCCTCCCACCGCCAGGTCGTAGCCGTCCTATTGAGGAGAAGGACGCAGACTCTGTGGTGGACCTGATGGTGGATGAGCAGGCCACCATTAGCTCTGGAACCGAGTCCTCCACCCCCGCCACCACTCCTGTTCGCAAGAGCAGCAGCAGCCACCCAGCACTGCCTGGGGAGGAGGAGAAGGAAGAGGAGTGCAGTTCTCCAGCCCCAGCGGGCGGCACCAGCACCCTGTCACTCAGCACCTTCTTATCCCCAAGCACAGTGGGGCTATGGAGTGCTGTTGCTGCAGAATTGGAGGAGGAAGAAATGCTGATGGCCACTTTGAGGGATGATGCTTTGGACAGTCAGACAGTGGTGAGTGTCCATCAGCCCATGTATGCAGAAGGGGAGTTTGTGGGGTCATCCCAGCAGGACATGTTTGCGGAGGGGGAGGATGATGATGACAGGGTGAAGGACAGAGACTGGGTGGCAGATCCTGGGGATGTCATCAGCTCTGAGGAGGAGGATGCGTCTGCGGGCCTTGCTAGAAGGATCAGCATCGCAGACATAGGCAGAATCAGAAGTGGGCGTGGTATGCAGGCCACACAGCATGCTGATTCAGAGAGTTCTGCCAGTGCCACCAGCCACACCAAGAACCCCCCCCCCCAACCACCACAGGGAGACCAGCGGCAGCAGCACCTTCAAGCCGAAGGAGAAACTTCACCTCCCCAATTTGGAATTTTTTCACCCTGCCATATGTGGATTGCAAGTATGCCACCTGCAACCTGTGCCGCCAGCAGCTCAGCAGAGGGAAGGAGCCCTCTGCATACGGCACCACCTCTCTGGTGAACCATCTTGCAGGGAAACACTTTCATGAGCATGAGGAGTTCATGAAGTTGAAGGAAACTGGCAGTGGCAGTGGCAGACCCACCACCACTGCGAAGCCATCGGCAGCAGCCACCCGCCCTCCTCCACCTCCTCCAGCAGCACCAGCAGGAGTGCGTCATAAACGCACTGCTCCTCCTCCCTCTGCATCTCCTGCCGCCGACACTGAGGCCTGTTCTGGCAGCCAGTCCTCAGTGGCCTCCTCTGCTCTCTCCAGTGATTCCTGTGCCAGCAAAAGGCGTCGCCAGACCCTACTCAGCGACACCTTCCAGGGGGTGGTCAGGGTTCTGCCTCCCAGCAGCCGTCGCGTGCGTCAGCTGAACGGCTTGCTGGCACGGGCCATGTGCTCCCAACTCCTGCCTTATTCCCTTGTGCAGGAGGGGAGCGACATGCGTGCACTCCTGATGTGTGCAGCCCCCGATTGGCCAATCCCCAGCCGACATTTTTTTGCACGCACGGCCATCCCTGCACTTCCACTCTGTGATGGCCAATGTCGGGAGAGGGCTGGATCATGCGGTGGGTCAACGGGTCCACGTCACCATGGACTCGTGGAGCAGCCGGTTTGGGACAGGCCGCTATCTGTCTTTCACCGCGCATTGGGTCAGCTTGGTGGAAGGGGGTGAGGAGGGGGGAGCAGCATCGGGCACTGTCAGAGCAGCAGCAGCAGCAACAACGCAGTGGGTGGTGCAACCATGCAGGGTCAGCGGAATTGCAGCAGGTTCCTCTGATCCGCTTCCATCCTCTGGCACACCAGCCCAAACCCCCGCCTCAGCAGCAGTGTGAAGCCCCGCCACTGCCAAGCACTGCTGGAATTGGTCAGCCTGGGGAAGATCAAACTGATGGCGAACCATGTCCTGGCCAAACTCCGAGAGCAGGAGAGGAATTGGCTGACCCCCAGAGGCCTCAGAGTCGGAGAGGTGGTGTCCGACAAAGGGGCAAACCTGGTTGCTGCAATCAGCAGGGGAGACCTGACCCACATCCCCTGGCTGGCGCACGTCCTAAACCTGGTAGTCCAAAAGTTCCTGCGGGCCTACCAGGGGATGGACCCACTCCTTGAGGCAGCAAGGAAGGTTTTGCGTCATTTCCGACACTCGGCTGCAGCCGTAGCGAGTCTGGAAGAGGTGCAGAAGGAGCTGCACCTGCCACAGCACCGGCTCATGATCGATGTTCCAACTCGCTGGAGCTCCACCCTGGCGATGTTGGAGTGTCTGGTTGAACAGAGGCAGGCTGTCAGCCAGTACGTTGCACGAGCAACAGTTGCTGCCATCACTGCAACTGGGCGTGCCGCCACCAACCTCCCGTCCATCATCTCCATGGAGGACTGGGGGCACATGTAGCAGGTGTGCTCAGTGCTGGCACCCTTCCTGCAGGCCACCAACATGGTAAGCAGGGACCATGCAATGGTGTGCGAGTGGGTCCCCATGGTGTGTGTGCTGGACAGGTCCCTGTATGCACTGCTGGAAGAGGGAGCGGCAGCCTTGGACCAGCAGGAGCTGCAGGCAGCTTCACAGGCCACCTCTGAGGAGGAGGAGGGCTTGGAGTTGGTGGAGGACCTTGACCTTGCTGCTGATGAGGGGAAGCAGCAGACCGCAGCTGGACTGGTGCGGGGGTGGAGAAAGGATGAGGTGGAGGAGGCAGAGGATGAGGAGGACAGCACTGTCAGCTCTGGGGCTGCCGATGATGTGCCAGCAGACGTGGCCAGACTCTTCCCAATGGCAGCGCACATGCTGAGGTGCCTGTGTAACAGCAGGTCTATGTGGTAAGGAACGCAGACAAAAAAAACTGTTCACCAGAATAGTAATGCTTTAATATGGAATAGAAAGTGAAAGTGAAACAGTTTCACTGCACCAATAAGTATTTATGTGCAATGATCAAAAATAGCAGTGCAATATGGCAAAATAGTTGGAAATAACTTCTAGATGCAAATAGTTTTGCTAGAGAAGCTAAAGCTACAAAAGTAAGCTGCAAAATGCTGACTCACTAATCCACTGACTGTGCTAGATTAACAAAACACAGATTTACTCCTAAATCTGGGCAGTTCAAGAGTGGAGATGAATCTTCCAGGTACTTGCGTTTGTGATACAGTCACTGGGGCAGCAGACTCTGGACTTGCTGCTACTTTCTCCCTGAGACACACAGCTTCCACACAGTTCTCTGCAGCTCTAGGAGTATCCAGGCAGGACTGTTGTCTGGAGTTCCACCCCACTTTGTAGACAACACTTGGATGAGCTGCCAAGCAGGAATCAGAAGTTGAGGTCTTCAGTAATGCTGCCCCTTGTCCTGTCCAGAAGCCGAGAGCACGCTTCTTAGCTGGGAAGTGCAGCCTGGCTGGAGGGCGTACGTTAAAAAGGGGCGCTGGGAAAAAAGGGCGCCGGGTTTTTAACGATAAGCATGGATAACGTTTAAAAATGTATTGTACTGTATTTCGTTTAAAATTAATGTTTTATAAAGTTATAAATCATTAAATAATGTGCATTAAATCGGCAATTGTAAAAACGTTAATCTTTCGTTTAAATAGTGAAACGTATAATAACGTTTAAAAAAAAAAATTACTAAGTAACCCTCCCTGTACCTACCCCTAACCCCTAGACCCCCCTGTTGATGCCTAAACCTAAGACCCCCCCTGTTGGTGCCTAAGTAACCCTCCCTGTACCTACCCCTAACCCCTAGACCCCCCTGTTAGTGCCTAAACCTAAGACCCCCCTGTTGGTGCCTAAACCTAAGACCCCCCTGTTAGTGCCTAAACCTAAGACCCCCCTGTTGGTGCCTAAACCTAAGACCCCCCTGTTGGTGCCTAAACCTAAGACCCCCCTGTTGGTGCCTAAACCTAAGACCCCCCTTTTGGTGCCTAAACCTAAGACCACCTGTTGGTGCCTAAACCTAAGACCCCCCTGTTGGTGCCTAAACCTAAGACCCCCCTGTTGGTGCCTAAACCTAAGACCCCCCTGTTAGTTTTTTCGTTTAAAAATAATGTAAAAAAAAAAAAAATGTACTGTTTTTCGTTTAAAAATAATGTTTAAAAAAAAAATATTGTACTGTTTTTCGTTTAAAAATAAAATTTAAAAATGTATAAATCATTAAATAATGTGTAATCATGAGAAACAGTAATAAAACATTAAGTCTCCGGGCGCCGCTTTTAAAACGTTATTTTTCTCCGGCGCCCTTTTTTCCTATCGGGCGCCCATTAAACGATATTTATTATAGGAGTGAATGGCGGCGCCCGATTTGTCCACTAGCCTCAGGCGCCCGAATTTACTGTTTCCGGCTGGAGGAGTGTAACATGCCTCAACTCCCACTCTCTCATCAGCCTGTGCACTTCTGGACACGTGGGGATGGGAGAAGGAAGCTTTTATCTCCTCAGGAGTTGTTCCCACCCCTTTCTGCTTTCTTAAAGGAGTCTGACCCCTCCATCTTAAGGAGGTACTTCCTTCCAGAGTACAAGCTCTTCTCCATTCTGGAATCACTCTGCTACATTCCACCCCACTACATAGTGGTGTCCTCAGCACTATATTAGAGGCTTGTGCTTGTACTTTCTCACACTCAATGAGTCTCTGGGGTGGCTTCCCAAAGTTTACCCGTTGGGAATGGCGGATGGCTGGCCTTGGGGCTTGGTAAACAGTCTCCAATGTCTGCTGTCGTGTGTCTCCTGACAAGGACTGGCCACTGTCATGTGTTGTTGGTTGGTAAACCTCTTGAAGTGGTAACAGCTCTACAGGACCAGGCTCAGGAGTAATAGGTTCCCTTGCAGTCGTAGCTGGTGGCAGATTTTCTGTAGTTGCCATTGGATAGGCAGGAATCAAAGGTAACCACTCACATGGTTTCAAAGGACCCCTCTGGAGAGCAGGTAAACTAGCTCCCTGCTGATGCAGTATCTCAATAGTCTCTCCTCCACTCTCTAACACCTGTGGCCCAGAATAGCGTTTTAGCAACTTCCGGTGAAGACGTCTGGGTCTATCTTGGGTACCTTCCCGACGCACATCATACACAGGCAGCTGCTTTGACGGCTGTCGCACCACCACATAAGGATATTGTTCCCACCGGGTCTGCAACTTCCCATACTGATGAGCCCCTTTCCTTCGAACAAGAACTCTCTCCCCTTGCTGCAATACATCCACTTCAGGGTGGCCTTCTTCATGCCACCTTCTGCTTTTTACAAAAGACTGTACTTCCTGCAGCCGTCTTCTCAGATCTCAAATCCACGTAGGAGGAGTATACCCAGGAGAGTCAATTGGTGGCGATGCCCATAGATCCAAAGGACCCCCTCTGGTTCGACCAAACAGTACATGGTATGGAGAGCGACCAGTAGCAGCATGCACCGTATGAATATAACGCCACACTAACTCAGCCAAGTATAAAGGCCATCTTTGCTTCTTTTCACGTTCCAGTCCGCGTAACATCTGCAAATTAGTCCGATTAAATCTCTCACAGGCTCCATTGCCTTGAGGATGGTAGGGGGTGGTGCAAGACTTTTGGATCCCTGCCAAGCTACATAGCTCTCGCATAGTTTCCCCTTCAAAGCAAGCTCCCTGGTCTGAATGAATTCGCTGCGGGCAACCATAAGGTAGGCAAAAATGTTTCCAGAGAGCTTGGGCAGCAGTGCGGGCAGTCTGATCTCTTGCAGGAACCACCACTGCAAACTTAGAGAAGTGATCAACCATTACTAAGGCATGGTTGTACCCCTCTTCAGACATATCCAGTGTCAAATAGTCCACTGTTAATACTTCTAATGGCTCTGAAGTATGCCATTGCATTGATGGCACATTTGTCTCTCCGCCTTTCACACTGGCACACACGGGACATCGCCGACAAACTTGTTCCATGACGGCATCCATGCCTACACAAAAGCAGTATCTTCACAGCCAGCTAGTAGATTTCTCTGTTCCCTAATGTCCAGAATCTTGGTGGATTCTCTCAGCCACAGGGACACTTCCTGCACGGGACAGTACAACTTGCCAGGTAAGATCCGGTTCTGGGGCTAGTCGAACCTTTCGGTACAGAATTCCATCTCTTAACTCGTAACGGGCCCAATCTCGCAGCAGTCGGACACTCTCAGCCGGCTACTTGCAGCGGTCCTTCAACTCAGGCAGTTTACAGGTTTTCACAGATTCTATCAGTGGTTTCAGGATGGGATCATTATTCTGTAGGCTCTGCCAGTCAAAAGCTCCCAAAGTGGTGGTGACCATATGTTGTCCAAAAACTTTACTACAAGTTTTCACTTGTAATCTGGTGAGGTCTGGAATTTCCACTTCCTCCGCTTCGGTATCCTCATCTCTATTTGGACCCCTGCTGGAAAACCTGGAGAGTGCATCAGCATGGTTGTTGTTCTTGCCTGGCCTATAGTGGATGGTAAAGTTGTATTTGGAGAGTCTGGCAGCCCAACGCTGTTCCAGGGCCCCAAGTTTTGCAGTCTGTAGATGGACCAGTGGGTTGTTATCTGTCCAGACCTCAAAGGGAGAACCTAGCAAGTACTCACTGAACTTCTCTGTCACTGCCCAGACCAGAGCTAACAATTCTAACTTAAATGAGCTATAGTTAGCTGGGTTTTTCTCAGTGTCATGCAAACTTCTGCTAGCATAGGCTATCACCCGTTCCCTCCCTCCTTGTACCTGTGACAATACAGCCCCCAACCCATGTATACTGGCATCTGTCTGTAGCCTAAAGGGCAGGGAAAAGTCTGCAAAAGCTAACACAGGGGCTGTAGTGAGCTGTCTCTTCAAAAATTCAAAGACCTCTTGCTGTGCGGATCCCCAATCCACCTTGGTGGAACATCTAAGTCCTGCACCCTTCAGAAGCTGACTTATTGGTGCAGCATGTTGAGCAAACCCAGGAATAAATTGCCTGTAATACCCAGCCAGCCCAAGAAAAGCCCGTACCTCAGTCACAGTTTTGGGGGGAGGCCAGGCCTCTACAGCCTCAACTTTTCCAGGGTTTGGCTGAACCCCTTCTTTAGAAACAACATGTCCCAGAAATGCAATGGTCTCTTTCAGAAGGTGGCATTTCCTTGGTTTTAGCTTAAGTCCATAATCTCTAAGTCGAGTTAAGACCCGATCCAACTGCTGCAAGTGATCCTCAAAGGTAGCAGAAAAGATTATAACATCATCGAGGTAGAACAGGAGGTGTTCAAGGTTCATGTCTCCCAGACAATGTTCCATGGCTCGCTGGAAGGTGGCAGGAGCATTGGACAACCCAAAAGGCATCCTGCGAAACTGGTAGAGTCCCATGGGTGTTACAAAAGCAGTCTTGGGTCTGTCTTTTTCAGCCACTGGAATCTGCCAATATCCACTGGCTAAGTCCAGAGTAGAAAAATATTGGGCCTTTCCTAATGCTGACAAGGATTCTTCTATCCGTGGGAGGGGGTAGGCATCCTGAACCGTCACTGCATTAAGCCGTCTGTAATCCACGCAGAAACGCAGGGAGCCGTCCTTCTTCTTCCCCGGGACAATAGGAGCAGCCAAGGGGCTTTTGCTTTCTTCAATCACCCCCTGTTCTAGCATTTGTCCAACCATCTGTTTGACCTCTTGGTAGAGATGGGGTGGTATGCTCCGAAACCTCTCCCGTATAGGTGGAACTTCGTGAGTCACAATCTCATGTTCAACACCTTGGGCATACCCCAAGTCATGGTCGCCTTGAGAGAATACTTGCGCATGTCGATCCAACATTCACACCAGAGCAGCCATCTCCTTGGGTGTCAGGGTTTCAGTCGGCACCTGTACTTGCTGTAGAATGGTGGCTCCATCCCATAAGGGTTGATTCAGATGTTCCTTCATAATCACGTTCACCCAGGCCTGGTACTGTGCTCCTCTCCTCCTTTTCAGTTTGATGTCAGTTGAAAAACTGGCAGCCACTCGGGTAGCAAGGTGCAATTCAGCAAGGGTAGATCCACTGGGTATTTGTACTGGCTCTGCTCTGATGTTCCTCACTCGCACTAGGACTCTTCCTCCCCGAACCACAGCAACTGTGCAGGCTACACAAACTGTTTGTCCCTCAGATAAAGGTTCAATTAGAACAGTTAGTCCATCCAAGGCTAGTCTGGTCCCTATCGGCAGGTCTAATACCTTCTCATGACATGCAGGTAACTCCAAGGTGGCCTTAGAATCTACTTTCCCCACTCCAATTGCATTGACCTACTTTTGGGCCTCCTTTTCCCTCTCGTTTTGTTTTTGGAGGGCCCTCAGTAATTGTCCCCCTTCCTTAGTGGGCGAGGTTGTATCATCTGTC
Organism: Hyperolius riggenbachi; assembly: GCF_040937935.1. Lineage (NCBI taxonomy): Eukaryota > Metazoa > Chordata > Amphibia > Anura > Hyperoliidae > Hyperolius > Hyperolius riggenbachi. Next base: position 355,087,700 of record NC_090649.1, on the reverse strand, counting down.
TTTAAAACATCTTGGATGATATTCATCCCCAGAATGGCTAAGGTGTTCTGAGACGACCCCTGTTTGGATATGATCACCCCTTTGTTTCTCAGTTCACGACCCCATAGTTTCACATCCATCCAGGTAACTCCTGCCACTGGCATAGGAAGGTCATCGGCAGCTGTGATTGTTACCCAAGGGGCCTGGGAGTCTGTCCTCCAGCCAGGAAACAGGGCGCGGTAGAGCCCTTCATTCATAATGGTGACTTGTGAGCCAGTATCCAGTAGGCACTCTACCTCCTTCCCATCAAAAAGAACCTTCACTATAGGGGTTCCGCCAATTAACCTAGTCTTCTCTCCTTCAGATGGAGCCTGTTCAATAGGACTCCCAGCCATGTGACTCCTCACAGCTGGGCACTCTAGTTTAACGGGTCCCCATTTTGTTTCTTCCTGGGACAATCTCTTGAATAATGACCCTCTTGATTGCAGTTCCAGCATTTTTGAGATTGTCTGCCCCCTCCACGCCTTGCTGGTAGGGCCTCACTCCGGTTCTTCTGACACTTTAATTGAAAAAGGGACATCTGTTCTTGTAGCTGGTTCATGGAAGCTGCCATCTTTCTGACCACTTCCCCTAAAGGTTCTACGGAATCGGGGTTGACAATCCCGCAGGTAGTTTGCGCCCCAACACTCTCTCTTGACTCCACCCATGGCTTTGGTGATGACTCTGAATCTTCTTCCCCTTGAAGAGCAGTGGCAATGCTGAGTAACTCTGAGAAAGGCATATCATTGTTACTGGCAAGCTTCTCCCGCAGTTTCCCTTTCACTCTTCATGACCGAAGTCCCTGGAGGAACTGCTCCTTTAACCATACTTTCGGCTCTTGCCACACAGGTCGCCCTGGGGTCTCTTTTCTTTTTGCAGCTGCCATAATGTCTTGCAGTGCATTAGCAAACTGCAGCAGTGACTCCTCCTCCCCTTGCCTCACGTTCATAAACTGCCTTTGTAATTCATGCAAAGACTGCTGGGCACTAAAGATCCGCCCCAGATATGCCAGTATCTTTTCCACGGAGTCTCTTTCCTCTGGAGGAAGATACAGCACTGCTCGCCGGGCCTCTCCTTCCAAGGCACACAGTGCCACTTCTGGTTGCTGTACTGCTGGCACTACATGTGACCGAATAAGGCTTTTAAGCCGCTCTGCCCAGTCTGTAAAATCTGATTCTGCACCCACAAACTTCGGCAGATATTGTGCTGCAACTGCTGCAGGCAGTGTCATAAGTGGTAATGCACCGGGGCAGAGGTGCCTCCTGCAGGCCCTGCGACATTCCTGCGTGTCTGGTTCCATGTCTTACCACCCTGCTCGCAGCGCCAAAAATGTAACAGCAGGTCTATGTGGTAAGGAACGCAGACAAAAAAAAACTGTTCACCAGAATAGTAATGCTTTAATACGGAATAGAAAGTGAAAGTGAAACAGTTTCACTGCACCAATAAGTATTTATGTGCAATGATCAAAAATAACAGTGCAATATGGCAAAATAGTTGGAAATAACTTCTAGATGCAAATAGTTTTGCTAGAGACGCTAAAGCTACAAAAGTAAGCTGCAAAATGCTGACTCACTAATCCACTGACTGTGCTAGATTAACAAAACACAGATTTACTCCTAAATCTGGGCAGTTCAAGAGTGGAGATGAATCTCCCAGGTACTTGCGTTTGTGATACAGTCACTGGGGCAGCAGACTCTGGACTTGCTGCTACTTTCTCCCTGAGACACACAGCTTCCACACAGTTCTCTGCAGCTCTAGGAGACTCCAGGCAGGACTGTTGTCTGGAGTTCCACCCCATTTTGTAGACAACACTTGGATGAGCTGCCAAGCAGGAATCAGGAGTTGAGGTCTTCAGTAATGCTGCCCCCTGTCCTGTCCAGAAGCCGAGAGCACGCTTCTTAGCTGGGAAGTGCAGCCTGGCTGGAGGAGTGTAACATGCCTCAACTCCCACTCTCTCATCAGCCTGTGCACTTCTGGACACGTGGGGATGGGAGAAGGAAGCTTTTATCTCCTCAGGAGTTGTTCCCACCCCTCTCTGCTTTCTTAAAGGAGTCTGACCCCTCCATCTTAAGGAGGTACTTCCTTCCAGAGTACAAGCTCTTCTCCATTCTGGAATCACTCTGCTACACCTGCGCAAGGACCCAAGGGTCATCCAGATGAAGCAGAGGGAGGACATCTGGATCTGCATGATGCTGGACCCACGTCTGAAGGGGAAGCTCAGCCAGTTCCTGCCTGCAGGAGGAGACCGTGCACAACAAATGAGGGATATGCAGCTGTCCCTTGTTGAGCGCTTGGAGGAAGCCTTCCCTCAGCCATCCACCCCCACTGTCCAGCCAGCACAGAGGCAGCAGCAGGTGCCTGCATCCACCAGCAGCAAGCGCACACGCACCACAGACCTGCTGTCTCTGACCAACGAGCTCTACAGGAGTGTAGAGCTGCCAGGGACTAGAGAGGAGGTGCCTGCAGCAGCATCCTTCTCCAGTCACAGACAGCGCTTGACCCGCATGGTGGCTGACTACATGGGGTCCTTCAGCTGGCTTGACAGCGTTGCCCCTGTTGATCCCATGGAGTATTGGGTCAAGCACCTGCCGATCTGGAGCGAGCTTGCGCAGTACGCCCTGGAAGTGCTCTCCTGCCCCCCTTCCAGCGTACTGTCAGAGCGTTGCTTCAGTGCAGCCGGTGGAGTCGTCACTGAGAAGCAATCTCGTCTGTCTCACAAGTCTGTGGACAGACTGACGTTTCTCAAAATGAACCAGGCTTGGGTGGAAGGCGAATTCCTGGCCCCTGTTGTCGGCGAGAGGGGGACATGAAGTGGCACACACACATTACACCTGCTGCTGCTGCTGTATTTCTTCCTGCTGTCTGTGTCTCCACTGCCAGGGAACACATTAAAAGGTGCTGCTGCCCATGCGCCACCAGCTATTTACGCTCAAAAATAGCTGCATTTCTGAAAAAAAAAATGTAATAATTTTGTGTTATTATTTTAGAGGTGTCCGGGTTGAAAACTGTGCTGTCCCAATTGTGTATTGGACACAATGTGGGCTTCACGACCGCTGTCTGGAACCTTATGATGTTTATTTATGGCCCTGGTACCACCGCTAGGAACCAGGGCCTATTATGTCTCGCTGCCTGCCCTCCTGTCTGCTGCCTGCTGCCAGTCTGCCACACACTCATCCTCCTCACGCTGCCTGCTGTTGTATTTCCTCCTGCTGTCTATGTCTCCACTGCCAGGGAACACATTACAAGGTGCTGCTGCCCATGCGCCACCAGCTATTTACGCTCAAAAATAGCTGCATTATTTTGAATTTTTTTTTTAAATTATTTTAGAGGTGTCCGGGTTGAAAACTGTGCTGTCCCAATTGTGTATTGGACACAATGTGGGCTTAACGACCGCTGTCTGGAACCTCATGAGGTTTATTTACGGCTCTGGTACCACCGCTAGGAACCAGGGCCTATTATGTCTCGCTGCCTGCCCTCCTGCCTGCTGCCTGCTGCCAGTCTGCCACACACTCATCCTCCTCACGCTGCCTGCTGCTGTATTTCCTCCTACTGTCTGTATGTTTCCACTGCCAGGGAACACATTACAAGATGCTGCTGCCCATGCGCCGCCAGCTATTTACGCTCAAAAATAGCTGCATTATTTTGAAAAAAAAATGTCCCAATTGTGTATTGGACACAATGTGGGCTTAACGACCGCTGTCTGGAACCTCATGAGGTTTATTTACGGCCCTGGTACCACCGCTAGGACCCAGGGCCTATTATGTCAGTCACATCACACTGACTGACACACACTACTCCTCCTCCTGTAGTTGCATTGAGCTTCTGCTGTCTGTGTGCTGCTACCACTGCCAGGGAGAACAGAAGAAGAACTATTTTCTCCTGCCACCCACTCTCCTACCAGCTATTACCACACTACAATAGCTGCAACTAGTTCCTCTTCCTGCTGATGTCTGTGTTTTACCACCGCCAGGGTACACAGAAAAAGGCGCTGTGGCTTGCAGTGTGCCACTACCTATAATGCCATCAACACAAATATAACTATAGTGTTATTAAAATAAAATATTTCCACAAATGAAGTAAAAAAAAAAATTACAAAAGAAAGGAAAACCAAGACACATAATATAATGATAGAGAAGAAGAGGAAGAAGAAGAAGAAGATATAGAAGAAGAAGATGAAGAAGATATAGAAGAATAAGATGAAGAAGAAGAAGAAGAAGATATAGAAGAAGAAGATATAGAAGAAGAAGACAAATAAGAACAAGATATAGAAGAAGAAGAAGAAGAAGATATAGAAGAAGAAGAAGATGAAGAAGAAGAAAAAGATCATTGAAGAAGATACAAGAAGTAGAAGATGAAGAAGATTGAAGTAGAATAAGATATAGAAGAAGAAAAAGAAGAAGATATAGAAGAAGAAGATATAGAAGAAGAAGATGAAGACGACGTAAATCAAGACTTCCAACTCACAACCATTTTGGACACTTCTCATGCAAACACTTTTCATGAAGTTAATTTACTATTTTTGATACCTTTTTTATAACTACTACATCACCACATAATCACTTGATGTTTTTCTTCATAAAAAAGGTGGTTTCATGCATCATTGACCTCCAATACAAGTTTTAAAAGCTATTTAAGGCCAGCTCGAATATTTTACTCAAATACAGACTCGGATAGTGACGTCGGATATTCGAGTTCGAATCGGATATTTGATTAACTCGAATATCGAACTTCGAGTGAATTCGGATAGTTTACTATCCGAATTCGACCAAACTCGAATAGGATAATGAGGTATCCGATCAACACTGGTTAGGACCCATGCGACGCACAGTAAAAACTTTTTTCACCTGTCAATCGGAATATGTGGTGTACGCATTGTGGTGCCCCTGTGGCAGATTTTATCTGGGTGAGACCAGGGTTGCTCGAATACCCCTTAATCACGGATCTAGATGCGGCCGTTATTATTGGAGCCGCATCCGGATCAACCCGTCATCGCGTCCCGTATATTTTGATGCAATCGGCTCTACCCGTGGTTAGGAATATTAAAAATCCGCAATGACGGGCCGTGACCTGTATTTTCCATGCGTATCGCCATGCCCCCATGCGTAAAAATGTATGTATTGATAGCTCATATTGCGCCTGCGCAGGTGTATCCATAGTCCACACGTATATAAAAATACGCATGTACGTACGTGTCGTAGTGGTCAATGCGTAACGGCAGTTCAGTGTCAGCACTCACTGAATGCGCATGCGTAACTGAGACTCGTACACGTAAAAACGTACGTGTACTTATGCGTGCTGGGCATGCGTAGAACTGTCTGGAAGTTTCAGCAGTGAAGCAAGTAGGTGCCCCAGGACTTGCAGAGACCCCCAGACAGACAGAAGGATGGCTCCCAAGATCCCCCCTGAGCAGTGGCGGCTCCAGCTTCAGAGCCCCCTTTGAGCCCCCCCAGAAATCTGAAGCTGGAGTCACCACTGCTCAGGGGGGATCTTGGGAGCCATCCTTCCGTCTGTCTGGGGGTCTCTGGAAGTCCTGGGGCTGGCAGGCGGGGCTCACGGGGCGGGGGGATTTGTCCACAAGGGTTGGCAGGCGGGGCTCATGGGGGGGGGGGGGGGGATTTGCGACGCACTAAGCGCGCCGCGGCAACAAATGGGCGTGGTCATGATATCATGTGGGTGGGGCTAATTAATGTAGTTGTACCAGCTAATATAGTTACATTAAAAAAATATGAGCTAACTACACATAATGACAGACAGCGTTTCCCCAGTAAATGCACGTAATGAGAGACAGCGTTTCCCCAGTAAATGCACATAATGAGAGACAGCGTTTCCTCAGTAAATGCACGTAATGAGAGACAGTGTTTCCCCAGTAAATGCATGTAATGAGAGACAGCGTTTCACCAGTAAATGCATGTAATGAGAGACAGCGTTTCACCAGTTAATGCACATAATGACAGACAGCGTTTCACCAGTAAATGCATGTAATGAGAGACAGCGTTTCACCAGTTAATGCACATAATGACAGACAGCGTTTCCCCAGTAAATGCACGTAATGAGAGACAGCCTTTCACCAGTAAATGCACGTGATGAGAGACAGCATTTCACCAGTAAATGTGTCACGGTCACTCACGTGTCCAGGGAAGGCGGCGGCTACAGACTGGTGTCAGCGGGCGTCCTGGTGCGGGCGGCTGGGCTCCTGGGGGTCTTGCTGTCCGTGCCCGCGGGCGCTATGTGCATTAGCATGGCATGGGCGTGGAGACGCGTCCATGTGGGTGCTGACGTGCGTGCGCCCGTACGGGGCGTCCGCGTGTACACGTGTTTTGGTTGACGTGCGCGTGCGTGGCGTGATGCGTATTGACGTGCGCATGCGTGGCGTCATGCGTATTAACATACGCGTGCGCGGCGTGATGCGTGCTGACGTACGCGTGCGTCACGTGCCGCGTACGTCACTTCCGTCCAAAGGCCTATTTAAACCTGGAGAGACCAACGATCAGTGCTGTAGTATTGCAGCTTGTTCGTTCGTTGTGTCTCCTGTGCTTGATCTCTGAATCTGCTCCTGCTCCTGGAATGCTGAACCTGGCCTGGCTGACTACCTGCTCCGTTGCTGAACCCTTGCCTGTCCGACTATCCGCTTTGATACCGACTTCTGCCTGGCTGACTATCCGCTCCGTTGCTGAACCATTGCCTGTCCGACTATCCACTTTAATACCGACCCCTGCCCGGCTAACTACTTGCTCCCGCACTGGATTCCTGCTTGCTTCCGGATCTACCTCACTAAGGGACTCAGTCTGTGCACCTCAGACCAAGAAGCCTGCAACTGAGCAACCATCCTCTGGGGTTACGACCTGCAGCATATACCACTCCTGCCGCAAGGTCATTGCACAACCCCCGCGGGAGTGCCGGAGAGTCAGTTTGGTCACGCTTCTCGACGTCACACCGGCTGTCTCACTAGCGCTCCTGCCCCTTGTCTCCCACTGGTCCCTGTTTCACTTCCAGGGCCTGGGGGTGGTAAGTCGCAGGGGAGGCTGTCCTCTACAAATTGGCCGCACCTATCCCAGGTACGTAGTCATTCTTGTGACAGAATACTACAGCCAAAAAATGCAGGCCGCAGAAGCAGCTGAAGTTTTGTCTACGTTATGCAAGCAAGTAACTACATTGACCGAGGCAATAAGGGAACTCCAGTCCAGCTACCTTGCTCTGGAAGGGAGAATGAACACGCTAACCACAGCTCCTGCCGCTCCTGCAGCTCCCGCTCCAATGGAAGCTCCAGCTCCTCCACCTGCTCCCACCGAACCCCCAGTTCTTCCAGCACCCGTTAATCTTCCACCAGAACCTCGTGTTCCACTTCCTGATCGGTTCTCAGGAGAACGCTCTAGGTTCCGAGCCTTCTGTCATTCCCGTACTTTGTACTTTGCTCTTCAATCCCACACATTTGCCGATGAAGGAACCAAGGTGGGATTTATTATCTCCCTATTACAAGGAGAACCCCAGTCCTGGGCACACCAACTCTTAGAACAAAAACATGCAGCCTTGGCTTCTTCTACTACCTTTCTTGAATTAATGGCCACATTATATGATGATCCTCAACGAGCTGTCACAGCCGAAACCATGCTCCGCAATCTCAAGCAAGGGCGAAGACCTGTTGAGGAATACACCTCAGAATTTTGGCGATGGGCTGCGGATCTAGACTGGAACGAGGCCGCGCTGAAGTCTCAATTCCGGATCGGACTTACAGAATCTCTAAAGGATGAGCTAGCTCGGGTAGGTGTTCCTGAGACGTTGGAGGCCTTGATTCTACTTACCATACAAATTGATCAAAGGTTCAGAGAAAGACAGGCAGAAAGGACTGGGACAGGACGTCAGCCCTGGTCTTCGGGAGCCTTCTTTAATCCTTCTCCAGTTGTCAGCCCTCCACCTGATCAAGCCGAACCTATGCAATTAGGTGTCATGCGTCCAAGTCTGACTGCAGAGGAAAGGATGAGGAGGAGAAGGGAAAACTTGTGCCTTTACTGTGGGACAGCGGAGCATTTCCTAAGGACCTGTCCTGTGAGACCCACAGGTAAGAATATTAATTATCAGAAGTTCGCCCAGGAATCGGCTGTTGCATCCACTAACCACTTTGTTGTACCCATCTCATTTCAGTTACCCGGAAGACTTCTTAGAGCCTTTGCCATTATTGATTCAGGAGCTTGCAGCTGCTTCTTAGATTCTAACTTCGCTGCCATCCATCAATTTCCCATCCAGCCTCGTCAGGAACCTCTTCATATCCGATTAGCCGATGGATCTTCTATCTGTTCTGGTCCAGTTCTCAGTGAATCTATTCCTGTTATGACTTGTGTGTCAGATCATCACCAAGAGTTGTTACGATTTGACCTAATTACTTCTCCTATGTACCCTATCATTTTAGGACTCCCCTGGTTAAAAGCACATAACCCTGATATCAACTGGTCCACCGGGCAAATGTCATTTTCATCAACCTACTGCAATAACCACTGTAAAGACAACAGTGGTCAAATTACTGAAGGGTCTTTACTTTGCTCATCTCTGCCTCCAGACAGCCTCGTTCCTGTTTGTTATCAAGATTTCTCAGATGTCTTTGACAAGAAAAAAGCCGACCAATTGCCTCCACATCGCCCATACGACTGTCCAATTGATCTGTTACCAGGATCCCGGATTCCGTTTGGATCAATTCAAGGTAGGTCGGCACACCAATTCAAGTTTCCAAGTACATTTATTGAATGCACAGCATGACAATTGTTTCGGGGCCACGGAGGGTCCCCTTCATCAGATAAGTGCACTTATCTGATGAAGGGGACCCTCCGTGGCCCCGAAACAATTGTCATGCTGTGCATTCAATAAATGTACTTGGAAACTTGAATTGGTGTGCCGACCTACCTTGAATTGATCGTATTGAACTGATGTTGCTTCCACGTCAAGGTTGTGCACCCAACTACTCACGGCAAGGTGTGCCTTTCCTAAAATCGGTTACTGCATTGGATTCCGTTTGGAAGGATGTTCTCCCTTTCTGAACCTGAACAGGCAGCCCTTAAACAATATATTGATGAAAATCTGGAAAAAGGGTTCATTCGCCCATCAGTATCACCTGCGGGAGCAGGTATTTTCTTTGTGGAGAAAAAAGACAAGACATTACGGCCCTGTATTGACTATCGAGAGCTTAACAAAGTTACAATCAAAAATCGATATCCTCTACCCCTAGTTACGGAATTGTTCCAAAAATTCCGAGAGGCAAACGTTTTTTCTAAACTCGATCTGCGTGGAGCATATAATCTGGTACGAATACGAAAAGAGGATGAGTGGAAAACAGCATTCAGATCACGGTACGGGCACTTTGAATATTTAGTTATGCCTTTTGGATTGTGCAACGCCCCAGCAACATTTCAACACTTTATCAACGATGTCCTTAAAGAATTTATTGACCATTTTCTTATTGTTTATTTGGATGACATCTTAATCTTCTCATCGTCCTTGGAGGAACATCAACAGCATGTACGGAAGGTGTTACTTCGACTCAGGGAGAATAATTTGTATGTCAAGGCCGAAAAATGTGAGTTTCACAAATCATCAGTCCAGTTTTTAGGTCTCATAATCTCTACAGAAGGTCTGACCATGGATCCACAAAAAGTACAGGCCATTCTGGATTGGCCTCCGCCAGTAAATAAGAAAGCAGTACAGAGGTTTGTAGGATTCGCAAACTTTTATCGGAGATTCATTAAGGGGTTTTCTGCAATAATTCTTCCTATTACCCAGTTAACACGACAACATGTTCCTTTTAAATGGAGTTCTGAAGCACAGACGGCTTTTGATAAGTTGAAGAAATTGTTTACTTCTGCTCCTGTCCTTAAGCATCCTGATCCTGCTCTTCCATACACCTTAGAGGTGGACGCTTCTGATTCCGCTGTGGGAGCTATTCTTTCGCAAAGACAGGGACCCAAGTCTGTTCTGTATCCATTAGCTTTTTTTTCCAAGAAATTATCAGATGCACAGAGGAATTATGATGTGGGAGACTGTGAACTACTTGAAATTAAAGAAGCATTAGAGGAGTGGAGATACCTGCTGGAGGGAGCACTTCACCCAGTCCTCATTTTTACAGACCATAGAAACCTTGAGTATTTGAAAACAGCAAAGAGACTTAATCCACGCCAAGCAAGGTGGGCTTTATTTTTTTCACGTTTTTCATTTCATATTACTTACCGTCCAGGTTCGAAAAACACAAAACCAGATGCACTCTCCCGCATGTATTCAGAAGAATCTCAATCCATTGTTCCTGATACAATCTTGTCGACTCAACATTTTCTGCTTTTACAGACAGATCTAACTCAACAAATTCAACAAACAAGGGAACCTCCCCCAGAGGAATTCCGCTCCAAATTAGTGCTTAAGGACGGGTTGTGGTTTTTTGGAAACAAGATCTTTGTCCCTGAAACACTGCGGATTCAGGCCTTTTGTTTGGCTCATGATCATCCTCTAGCTGGACATTTTGGATACTTCAAGACATTAGATCTGCTACAACGATATTTTTGGTGGCCAACTGTGAAGGTGGACTGCAAGAAGTATGTTGACTCCTGTCCTACGTGTAACAGATGTAAAAGTAGTAACAGTAAACCATGGGGATTGTTAAATCCACTTCCAGTTCCTCCTCGACCCTGGCATTCCATTTCTATGGACTTCATAGTGGATCTTCCTCCGTCTGAAGGATATAATACAATTTTCGTAATTGTGGATAGACTTTCCAAAATGGCTCACTTTGTTCCGATGAAAGGTACTCCTTCGGCCCGAACGACTGCATCTGCCTTTATCAAGGAAATCATCAGGTTGCATGGTGTGCCCAGTGACATAGTCTCCGACAGGGGGGTACAGTTTACCTCAAAATTTTGGAAATCTTTATGTAAGCTTCTTGATATTCAGTTATGTTTTTCTTCAGCTTATCATCCACAATCAAATGGACAGACTGAACGAACAAATCAAACGCTGGAACAATACGTTAGATGCTTCCTAAACATCCTACAAGATAATTGGCTTCAGTTACTACCATTTGCCGAATTCGCTTATAATAATTCAATTCATTCCACTACGCAACAATCACCATTCTTCGTAAACAATGGTTATCACCCAACCCAACCCTGTTACCTGACCTTATTCCTGAGACTACTGTACCAGCTGCTGATGAACTTATTAAATCAATATCACAGAATTTCAAGACTTTGCAGATCTTTATGACCAAGGCCCAGGAGGATTTTAAATCCCAGGCGGACCAACATAGAAGAGGAAATTTGGACTTGGAAATCGGGGATATGGTCTGGCTATCCTCACAGAACTTGAGAATTCCTGGTCCATCCCGTAAACTAAGACCTAAGTTCGTTGGTCCATTCCCGATCAAGAAGAAAGTGGGGAAAGTGGCTTATGAGTTGACGTTACCTGAAACTTGCAAGATCCACCCTGTTTTTCACGTGTCACTACTGAAACCGGTTTCTCCGAATATGTTCCCTGGTCGAAGTACGGACCCTCCACCACCAGTTTTGGTAGATGGTGATCAAGAGTTTGAGGTCGAGGCTATCCTGGATTCTAGAAGAAGAAGAGGGCAACTTCAGTATTTAACTAAATGGAAAGGCTATGGCATGGAGGATAATACCTGGGAGTCAGCTTCTGATGTTCATGCATCAAGACTTGTGGGAAATTTCCATCGAAAATACCCTGCCAAGCCTGCACCAGTAGGCATCCGGAGGCTGCCCTTTAGGAGGGGGCATTGTCGCGGTCACTCACGTGTGCATGTAATGAGAGACAGCGTTTCACCAGTTAATGCACATAATGACAGACAGCGTTTCCCCAGTAAATGCACGTAATGAGAGACAGCCTTTCACCAGTAAATGCACGTGATGAGAGACAGCATTTCACCAGTAAATGTGTCACGGTCACTCACGTGTCCAGGGAAGGCGGCGGCTACAGACTGGTGTCAGCGGGCGTCCTGGTGCGGGCGGCTGGGCTCCTGGGGGTCTTGCTGTCCGTGCCCGCGGGCGCTATGTGCATTAGCATGGCATGGGCGTGGAGACGCGTCCATGTGGGTGCTGACGTGTGTGCGCCCGTACGGGGCGTCCGCGTGTACACGTGTTTTGGTTGACGTGCGCGTGCGTGCCGTGATGCGTATTGACGTGCGCATGCGTGGCGTCATGCGTATTAACATACGCGTGCGCGGCGTGATGCGTGCTGACGTACGCGTGCGTCACGTGCCGCATACGTCACTTCCGTCCAAAGGCCTATTTAAACCTGGAGAGACCAACAATCAGTGCTGTAGTATTGCAGCTTGTTCGTTCGTTGTGTCTCCTGTGCTTGATCTCTGAATCTGCTCCTGCTCCTGGAATGCTGAACCTGGCCTGGCTGACTACCCGCTCCGTTGCTGAACCCTTGCCTGTCCGACTATCCGCTTTGATACCGACTTCTGCCTGGCTGACTATCCGCTCCGTTGCTGAACCATTGCCTGTCCGACTATCTGCTTTAATACCGACCCCTGCCCAGCTAACTACTTGCTCCCGCACTGGATTCCTGCTTGCTTCCGGATCTACCTCACTAAGGGACTCAGTCTGTGCACCTCAGACCAAGAAGCCTGCAACTGAGCAACCATCCTCTGGGGTTACGACCTGCAGCATATACCACTCTTGCCGCAAGGTCATTGCACAACCCCCGCGGGAGTAGAGATGAGCGTAATGACGTAATTACGACTTCGCGAAATTTCGCGTAATTAGTGTAATTACGATTATGGCCGTAAGTACATAATCGTAATAAAGAAGGATTTTGCGAAATTTCGCGTAAGCGTAATTTTCGCGTAATTTTCGCATTACAATGGGTATTTGTTCATGCCGTAATTTCGCATTAAACGCTACCGTAATTTCGCGCTAAACCGTAACGCTCCGTATAATATAAAAAAGCCGCCGACTTTAAGGGTTAATAGCAAAGCCCCCTTAAATGCTAAGAGCCTCAAATTTGGAGAATATATTAAGGACATCAGAAGGAATAAGAGGAATTTTTTTTTTTCAAAAAGACCTTATAGTTTTTGAGAAAATCGATGTTAAAGTTTCAAAGTAAAAATGTATACATTTAAAAACCCGCCGACTTTAACGGTTAATAGCAAAGCCTGCTTAAAGTTTAGGAACACCAAATTCCTAGGGTATATTAAGGGGATCGGTGGGAATAAGAGGAAATTGTTTTTTTCAAAAAGACCTTATAGTTTTTGAGAAAATCGATTTTTAAGTTTCAAGGGCGAAAATGTCTTTTAAATGCGGAAAATGTCAGGTTTTTTTGCACAGGTAACAATAGTGTATTATTTTCATAGATTCCCCCAAGTGGGAAGAGTTTTACTTACTTCGTTCTGAGTGTGGGAAATATAAAAAAAAAAAACGACGTGGGGTCCCCCCTCCTGGACCTCTTTAACCCCTTGTCCCCCATGCAGGCTGGGATAGCCAGAATGCGGAGCACCGGCCGCGTGGGGCTCCGCACCCTGACTATACCAGCCTGCATGGTCCATGGATTGGGGGTCTCGGAAGGGGAGGGGCAGCCAAGCTTTCCCCTCCCCCTCTGAGCCCTTGTCCAATCCAAGGACAAGGGGCTCTTCTCCACCTCCGATGGGCGGTGGAGGTGGAGGCCGCGATTTCCTGGGGGGGGGGTTCATGGTGGAATCTGGGAGTCCCCTTTAAAAAGGGGTCCCCCAGATGCCCACCCCCCCTCCCAGGAGAAATGAGTATAGAGGTACTTGTACCCCTTACCCATTTCCTTTAAGAGTTAAAAGTAAATAAACACACAAACACTTAGAAAAAGTATTTTAATTGAACAAAAAACATAACCACGAAAAAAGTCCTTTAATATTCTTAATTAACCATTAATACTTATATGTCCCTTTAAATAAATGATCCCTCGAAATAGCCTCGGAAATGTTCTATCAGTTACAATGTAACAAAGTTATTACAATGTAACAACTTTGTTACATTGTAACTACGCCGCACCCGACGTCACTCGCCGCTCATCCGCCGCATACGCGTCTGTGCTGCACAGACCCGACAGAGCTCTGAGCTATATAGCTCAGAGCTCTCTAACCATCTTTGAATTTGGGCTCCAAGGAGCCCCATTGGTCCTTAGCAGACCAATGGGGTTCCTTCTGATTTGAAGGAACCCCATTGGTCTGCTAAGGACCAATGGGGCTCCTTGGAGCCCAAATTCAAAGATGCTTAGAGAGCTCTGAGCTATATAGCTCAGAGCTCTGTCGGGTCTGTGCAGCGCAGACGCGTATGCGGCGGCTGAGCGGCGAGTGACGTCGGGTGCGGCGTAGTTACAATGTAACAAAGTTGTTACATTGCAATAACTTTGTTACATTGTAACTGATAGAACATTTCCGAGGCTATTTCGAGGGATCATTTATTTAAAGGGACAGGTAAGTATTAATGGTTAATTAAGAATATTAAAGGACTTTTTTCGTGATTATGTTTTTTGTTCAATTAAAATACTTTTTCTAAGTGTTTGTGTGTTTATTTACTTTTAACTCTTAAAGGAAATGGGTAAGGGGTACAAGTACCTCTATACTCATTTCTCCTGGGAGGGGGGGTGGGCATCTGGGGGACCCCTTTTTAAAGGGGACTCCCAGATTCCACCATGAACCCCCCCCCCCCCAGGAAATCGCGGCCTCCACCTCCACCGCCCATCGGAGGTGGAGAAGAGCCCCTTGTCCTTGGATTGGACAAGGGCTCGGAGGGGGAGGGGAAAGCTTGGCTGCTCCTCCCCTTCCGAGACCCCCCAATCCATGGACCATGCGGGCTGGTATAGTCAAGGTGCGGAGCCCCACGCGGCCGGTGCTCCGCATTCTGGCTATCCCAGCCTGCATGGGGGACAAGGGGTTAAAGAGGTCTGGGAGGGGGGACCCCACGTCGTTTTTTTTTTATATTTCCCACACTCAGAACGAAGTAAGTAAAACTCTTCCCACTTGGGGGAATCTATGAAAATAATACACTATTGTTACCTGTGCAAAAAAAACGGACATTTTCCGCATTTAAAAGACATTTTCGCCCTTGAAACTTAAAAATCGATTTTCTCAAAAACTATAAGGTCTTTTTGAAAAAAAATTTTTCTTCTTATTCCCACTGATCCCCTTAATATACCCTGGGAATTTGGTGTTCCTAAACTTTAAGCAGGCTTTGCTATTAACCGTTAAAGTCGGCGGGTTTTTAAATGTTTACATTTTTCCTTTGAAACTTTAACATCGATTTTCTCAAAAACTATAAGGTCTTTTTGAAAAAAAAAAATTTCCTCTTATTCCTTCTGATCTCCTTAATATATTCTCCAAATTTGGGGCTCTTGGCATTTAAGGGGGCTTTGCTATTAACCCTTAAAGTCGGCGGCTTTTTTACATTATACGGAGCGTTACGGTTTAACGCGAAATTACGGTAGCGTTTAATGCGAAATTACGGCATGAACGAAGCGCGAAATTACGCGTTGAAAATTACGCTTACGGTATTTTCAATTACGATTTTAATGGCAATTACGCTACCGTAATTTTGCATCGTAATCGCAAATTTCGCATGCGTAATTATAGTAATGCGAAATTACGAAAATTTCGGCTCAACTCTACGCGGGAGTGCCGGAGAGTCAGTTTGGTCACGCTTCTCGACGTCACACCGGCTGTCTCACTAGCGCTCCTGCCCCTTGTCTCCCACTGGTCTCTGTTTCACTTCCAGGGCCTGGGGGTGGTAAGTCGCAGGGGAGGCTGTCCTCTACAAATCGGCCGCACCTATCCCAGGTACGTAGTCATTCTTGTGACAAAATGCAAATAAGAGCCAGCTTTTCACCAATAAATGCACATAATGGCAGACAGAAAGTGTCTCCAGTATAGGTAGCCAGGTGTATAGATGTCCCCAGTATATGTAGCCAGGCATATAGCTGTCCCCAGTTGATGTAGTCAGGCTGGTGGTGGTGGGCTGGGGGCCCCAGGGCACCTCAGGCCTGGCTGGTGTTGGGCTGGAGGCCTCAAGCCTGGCTGGTGGTGGTGGGCTGGGGGCCCCAGGGCAGCTCAGGCCTGGCTGGTGGTGGGCTGAGCGGAAGGCTTCAGGCTCAGACCTGGCTAGTGGTGGTGGGCAGGGGGCCCCCAGGGCAGCTCAGGCCTGGTTGGCGGTGGTGGGCTGGGGGCCCCAGGGCAGCTCAGGCTTGGCTGGTGGTGGGATGAAGGCCTCAGGCCTGGCTGCCTCGTGGTGTTGGGATGGGGGCCCCAGGGCAGCTCAGGCCTGGCTGGTGGTGGACTGAATGCCTCAAGCCTGGTTGGTGGTGGTGGGCTGGGGGCCCTCCAGGGCAGCTCAGGCCTGGTTGGTGGTGGTGGGCTGGGGGCACCCCATGGCAGCTTAGGCCTGGTTGGTGGTGGTGGGCTGGGGGCATCCCAGGGCAGCTTAGGCCTGGTTGGTGGTGGTGGGCTGGGGGCCCCAGGGCAGCTCAGGCCTGGCTGGTGGTGGTGGGCTGGGGGCCCCAGGGCAGCTCAGGCCTGGCTGGTGGTGGTGGGCTGGGGGCCCAAGGGCAGCTCAGGCCTGGTTGGTGGTGGTGGGCTGGGGGCCCCAGGGTAGCTTAGGCCTGGCTGGTGTTGGGCTGGAGGCCTCAGGCCTGGCTGGTGGTGGTGGGCTGGGGGCCCCAGGGCAGCTCAGGCCTGGCTGGTGGTGGGCTGGGCGGAAGGCTTCAGGCTCAGACCTGGCTAGTGGTGGTGGGCGGGGGGCCCCCAGGGCAGCTCAGGCCTGGTTGGTGGTGGTGGGCTGGGGGCCCCAGGGCAGCTCAGGCTTGGCTGGTGGTGGGATGAAGGCCTCAGGCCTGGCTGCCTCGTGGTGTTGGGATGGAGGCCCCAGGGCAGCTCAGGCCTGGCTGGTGGTGGGCTGAATGCCTCAAGCCTGGTTGGTGGTGGTGGGCTGGGGGCCCTCCAGGGCAGCTCAGGCCTGGTTGGTGGTGGTGGGCTGGGGGCACCCCAGGGCAGCTTAGGCCTGGTTGGTGGTGGTGGGCTGGGGGCACCCCAGGGCAGCTTAGGCCTGGTTGGTGGTGGTGGGCTGGGGGCCCCAGGGCAGCTCAGGCCTGGCTGGTGGTGGTGGGCTGGGGGCCCCAGGGCAGCTTAGGCCTGGTTGGTGGTGGTGGGCTGGGGACCCCATGGCAGCTTAGGCCTGGCTGGTGGTGGTGGGCTGGGGCCCCAGGGCAGCTCAGGCTTGGCTGGTGGTGGGCTGAAGGCCTCAAGCCTGGTTGGTGGTGGTGGGCTGGGGGCCCTCCAGGGCAGCTCAGGCCTGGTTGGTGGTGGTGGGCTGGGGGCACCACAAGGCAGCTTAGGCCTGGTTGGTGGTGGTGGGCTGGGGGCACCCCAGGGCAGCTTAGGCCTGGTTGGTGGTGGTGGGCTGGGGGCCCCAGGGCAGCTCAGGCCTGGCTGGTGGTGGTGGGCTCCTGGGAATTCTGCCTAAAACAATTGAGGAGGAATCTGTGTGTGGGGTGGACCTTGGCGGTGTCCGGCAGTAACACAGACTTGAGTAGGAGAAAATGTTCAGCAATCATTAGCAGCATATGTGAGGCCATTGGACCTGTGACCTGACAGGTGGAACCACGGGCAGAAAATCTGAAGATATTCCGTATACAGGGAAACAAAAAAGTAATAATATCCTTTCAGGTGTGCCACAACACCTGCATAGACTTTATACTAATAATAAAAGGATATATGTAGCAAAAAAGCTGAAGAAACTTGAGGAGTTTATATGCAAAAATACAAAAGATTTTTATTGAAGACAACACTTGTGCAAAAATATTTATAAAAAGTATCCGTCACGAAACATTTTCCATAGCAGAGAATGCCAAAAATGCATCAGCTGTTAACATCAAGATTAGTGCAATTGTGCAAAATGAGGCGACAACGTCAACTTGTTTCGGGATAGACCCTTCATCATGCCTCCACAAATAGAGACAAATCTGTATAGTTAACACTAGAGATGTAGCGAATGGTTCCTGAACCGTTCAACGGCGAACATCTCTAAATCCATGGGCCTCTTACTACTTCCGGGTCACAATGACCCGGAGTAGTACGCCTGCGCTGCCCGTCATGAGTGACGTCACGCTCATGCGCAGAGAGTGCCCGGCAACAGGAGCGCGATCTAGGACGCGCTCCGCCGGGCAGAGAGGTCCAGGGAGGTTCGCCAGGTGAACGGTTCGGCCCATCACTAGTTAACACATGTTCTTCTTAATAAACATCTAGCTAACATGAAGCCAGGTATATAACCAATCATCCAGTTTTCAAACACGGGAACCGCACAAGGCAGGAGCTGGAGAAGAATGGCCATTCTTCTCCAGCTTTTGCCTTGTGCGGTTCCCGTGTTTGAAAATTGGATGAGTGGTTATATACCTGGCTTCATGTTGTCCAGATGTTTATTAAGAAGAACATGTGCTGTTAACTATACAGATTTGTCTCTATTTGTGGAGGCCTGAGTGAAGAAGGGTCTATCCCGAAACAAGTTGACGTTGTCGCCTCATTTTGCACAACTGCACAAATCTTGATGTTAACAACTGATGCATTTTTGGCATTCTCTGCTATGGAAAATGTTTCCTGATGGATACTTTTTATAAATATTTTTGCACAAGTGTTGTCTTCAATAAAAATCTTTTGTATTTTTGCATATAAACTCCTCAAGTTTCTTCCGTTTTTCTGCTACATATATCCTTTTATTAGTATAAAAGAAATCAAAAGAACCAAGACAATATTAAGAGTTGGTAAATGGTAACTAAGTCCGGCACAATTTAAATTCCCAGGCAGGCAGCCACTTCATTTCCCCCTATCGCCGACAGGAGGGGCCAGGAACTCACCTTCCACCCAAGCCTGGTTAATTTTGAGGAAGGTAAGTTTGTCCACAGAGTCGGTGGACAGCTGAGAGCACTTCTCGGTGACCACGCCACCAGCCGCGCTGAAGCATCTCTCGGACAGGACACTCGAAGGGGGGCAGGCCAGGACTTCGAGGGTGCACTGGGAAAGCTCCCTCCACATCGACAGTCTCCTGACCCAGTACTCCATAGGGTCCACGGGGCTGTCGGTGTCAAGGTCGGTGAATGACCCCATGTTCTCAGACACCATGCGGGAAAGTCGCTGCTCCTGGTTGGCGGAGGATTCTGTGGCTGGGACCTCTGCTCTGGGCAGCTCCACAGCATATAGAGTCTTGGTTAGGCTTAGCAGGTCTCCAAGGCGTATGCTGCTGCTGGTGGTGGTGGATGCAGGCATCTGTTGCTGAGATGACGGAACAGCAACAGTGGGGGTGGTAGAAGGCTGGGGGAAAGCTTCCTGCAGTCTTCGCACGAGGGCTTCCTGCAACTCCTTTGTGCAGTTTGCGGTGGTAGATGGCGTCATAAGCTGTCCCAGCTTCCCCTTTAGACGCGAGTCCAGGATCAAGGAGATCCAGATGTCCTTCCTTTCCTGCATCTGGATCACCCGGGGGTCCCTGCGAAGGCATCTCAACATGTGGGCAGCCATGGGGAAGAGGCGGGCTTTGTCCGAGAAATGACATTATTAGTGACCTCTTCTTCCTGCGCACTGTCCTCCTGAAGCCGCCAACCCCGCACAACGGAAGCGGCCCTCTGCAGCTCCCCGTTATTGTCTAAATTTGGGACCTCCAACTCCACCCCCACTGCCTGAAGGTCATGGTCCTCCTCTTCCTCCTCCGTGGTGGAAGTGCTGCTAGCTGCTCCACTTCCAGCTGCTTCCTCTCCTGCTTCCAGCAAATTACCCACCGCCCTGTCAAGCATGCAAATCAGGAGCTAGTGTTGGGCGAACAGTGTTCGCCACTGTTCGGGTTCTGCAGAACATCACCCTGTTCGGGTGATGTTCGAGTTCGGCCGAACACCTGATGGTGTTCGGCCAAACTGTTCGGCCATATGGCCGAACTAAGAGCGCATGGCCGAACGTTACCTGAACGTTCGGCTAGCGCTGTGATTGGCCGAACGGGTCACGTGTAGTGTTGGGCGAACATCTAGATGTTCGTGTTCGGGCCGAACATGGCCGCGATGTTCGGGTGTTCGAGCCGAACTCCGAACATAATGGAAGTCAATGGGGACCCGAACTTTCGTGCTTTGTAAAGCCTCCTTATATGCTACATATCCCAAATTTTCAGGGTATATGCACCTTGGGAGTGGGTACAAGAGGAAAAATTTTTTAGCAAAAAGAGCTTATAGTTTTTGAGAAAATCGATTTTAAAGTTTCAAAGGGAAAACTGTCTTTTAAATGCGGGAAATGTCTGTTTTCTTTGCACAGGTAACATGCTTTTTGTCGGCATGCAGTCATAAATGTAATACATATAAGAGGTTCCAGGAAAAGGGACCGGTAACGCTAACCCAGCAGCAGCACACGTGATGGAACAGGAGGAGAGTGGCGCAGGAGGAGAAGGCCACGCTTTGAGACACAACAACCCAGGCCTTGCATGAGGACAAGAAGCGTGCGGATAGCAATTTGCATTTTGTCGCCATGCAGTCATAAATGTAATACAGATGAGAGGTTCAATAAACAGGGACCGGAAACGCTAACCCATCACAGATGTTCATTGTTCATGTTACTTGGTTGGGGTCCAGGAGTGTTGCGTAGTCGTTTCCAATCCAGGATTGATTCATTTTAATTTGAGTCAGACGGTCTGCATTTTCTGTGGAGAGGCGGATACGCCGATCTGTGACGATGCCTCCGGCAGCACTGAAACAGCGTTCCGACATAACGCTGGCTGCCGGGCAAGCCAGCACCTCTATTGCGTACATTGCCAGTTTGTGCCAGGTGTCTAGCTTCGATACCCAATAGTTGAAGGGTGCAGATGGATTTTTCAACACAGCTATGCCATCTGACATGTAGTCCTTGACCATCTTCTCCAGGCGATCGGTGTTGGAGGGGGATCTGCACGCTTGCTGTTCTGTGTGCTGCTGCATGGGTGTCAGAAAATGTTCCCACTCCAAGGACACTGCCGATACCATTCCCTTTTGGGCACTAGCTGCGGCTTGTGTTGTTTGCTGCCCTCCTGGTCGTCCTGGGTTTGCGGAAGTCAGTCTGTCGGCGAACAACTGGCTAGAGGAGGGGGAGGATGTCAATCTCCTCTTTAAAGTCTCCACAAGGGCCTGCTGGTATTCTTCCATTTTGCCCTGTCGGACTCTTTCTTCAAGCAGTTTTGGAACATTGTGTTTGTACCGTGGATCCAGAAGGGTATAAACCCAGTAATTGGTGTTGTCCAGAATGCGCACAATGCGTGGGTCGCGTTCAATGCAGTCCTAGGCCGAAGAGGTCATAGCCTAGGGTCACAAAAACCTGTTTATTTGGGCTATTTCAATGGTGGTGGTGGTGACGTACATAAATCTCAGCCATGGCCGTTAGCAACGTCTGAATTTCACGAAATGTCTCATGCAGGTAGAAGACATATTGTTAGACTTGGATTCCAAAGATGGGGTCCCTACATCTCTGCAAACCAGAGTTACAGGGGTCCAAAATTGGTAAAATCCCCCATAGGCTTTTATTGGGCCTCCTATTTACAGTTCCAAAATCTCACATCTTTTCAAAGGGCAATTGATCAGCAGTGGCAAATTTTCTAGCATTGTAGGGACCCTTAGGGGGAACATGACTGGTGAGTTTCGGGCCCCTAGGCCGAAGAGGTCATAGCCTAGGGTCACAAAAACCTGTTTATTTGGGTTATTTCAATGGTAGTGATGGTGACGTACATAAATCTCAGCCATGGCCGTTAGCAACGTCTGAATTTCACGAAATGTCTCATGCAGGTAGAAGACATATTGTTAGACTTGGATTCCAAAGATGGGGTCCCTACATCTCTGCAAACTAGAGTTACAGGGGTCCAAAATTGGTAAAATCCCCCATAGACTTTCATTGCCTCCCTATTTCACTTTCCAAAATCTCACATCTTTTCAAAGGGCAATGGCTCAGCAGTACCAAATTTTCTAGCATTGTAGTAGCATTGTAGGGACCCTTAGGGGGAACATGACTGGTGAGTTTCGGGCCCCTAGGCCAAAGAGGTCATAGCCTAGGGTCACAAAAACCTGTTTATTTGGGCTATTTCAATGGTAGTGATGGTGACGTACATAAATCTCAGCTATGGCCGTTAGCAACGTCTGAATTTCACGAAATGTCTCATGCAGGTAGAAGACATATTGTTAGACTTGGATTCCAAAGATGGGGTCCCTAAATCTCTGCAAACCAGAGTTACAGGGGTCCAAAATTGGTAAAATCCCCCATAGGCTTTCATTGGGCCTACTATTTACCATTCCAAAATCTCACACCATTTCAAAGGGCAATTGCTCAGCAGTGGCAAATTTTCTAGCATTGTAGGGACCCTTAGGGGTAACATAACTGGTGAGTTTCGGGCCCCTAGGCCGAAGAGGTCATAGCCTAGGGTCACAAAAACCTGTTTATTTGGGCTATTTCAATGGTAGTGATGGTGACGTACATAAATCTCAGCTATGGCCGTTAGCAACGTCTGAATTTCACGAAATGTCTCATGCAGGTAGAAGACATATTGTTAGACTTGGATTCCAAAGATGGGGTCCCTACATCTCTGCAAACTAGAGTTACAGGGGTCCAAAATTGGTAAAATCCCCCATAGACTTTCATTGCCTCCCTATTTCACTTTCCAAAATCTCACATCTTTTCAAAGGGCAATGGCTCAGCAGTACCAAATTTTCTAGCATTGTAGGGACCCTTAGGGGGAACATGACTGGTGAGTTTCCGCAGCTAGTGCCCAAAAGGGAATGGTATCGGCAGTGTCCTTGGAGTGGGAAAATTTTCTGACACCCATGCAGCAGCACACAGAACAGCAAGCGTGCAGATCCACCTCCAACACCGATCGCCTGGAGAAGATGGTCAAGGACTACATGTCAGATGGCGTAGCTGTGTTGAACAATCCATCTGCACCCTTCAACTATTGGGTATCGAAGCTAGACACCTGGCACAAACTGGCAATGTACGCAATAGAGGTGCTGGCTTGCCCGGCAGCCAGCGTTATGTCGGAACGCTGTTTCAGTGCTGCCGGAGGCATCGTCACAGATCGGCGGCGTATCCGCCTCTCCACAGAAAATGCAGACCGTCTGACTCAAATTAAAATGAATCAATCCTGGATTGGAAACGACTACGCAACACTCCCGGACCCCAACCAAGTAACATGAACAATGAACATCTGTGATGGGTTAGCGTTTCCGGTCCCTGTTTATTGAACCTCTCATCTGTATTACATTTATGACTGCATGGCGACAAAATGCAAATTGCTATCCGCACGCTTCTTGTCCTCATGCAAGGCCTGGGTTGTTGTGTCTCAAAGCGTGGCCTTCTCCTCCTGCGCCACCCTCCTCCTGTTCCATCACGTGTGCTGCTGCTGGGTTAGCGTTACCGGTCCCTTTTCCTGGAACCTCTTATATGTATTACATTTGTGACTGCATGCCAACAAAAAGCATGTTACCTGTGCAAAGAAAACAGACATTTCCCGCATTTAAAAGACAGTTTTCCCTTTGAAACTTTAAAATCAATTTTCTCAAAAACTATAAGCTCTTTTTGCTAATTTTTTTTCCCTCTTGTACCCACTCCAAAGTTGCACATACCCTGTAAATTTGGGGTATGTAGCATGTAAGGAGGCTTTACAAAGCACAAAAGTTCGGGTCCCCATTGACTTCCATTATGTTCAGAGTTCGGCTCGAACACCCGAACATCGCGGCCATGTTCGGCCTGTTCGGCCCGAACCCGAACATCTAGATGTTCGCCCAACACTATCAGGAGCACCCATTCGCAAACCAATGCCCGATCTCGGCTCACCATCTGGGTTCACGAAAGGAAGGGAAGCAAGATCAGACACACTTGTTGAATGTGTGTCCACTGATCAACGAATATCACTGACAACCTGTTGGAGGAGGAGCTCTGCGAACTGGCGGTCCTTTTGTAATTAGCATCGTAGATATATTTATCTACAGCCTCCCTATGCTGCAACAGACGCTGTAGCATTGCCAGGGTCGAATTCCAACGAGTTGGTAAGTCGATAATGAGGCGGTGTGCTGGCAGGCCCTTGTTGTGCTGCAGGTCGGCCCGGGTTGCAGAGGCAGTTGCGGATTTGCCAACATGGTGCATCACCTTGTGTGCAGTTTCCAGCAGCTCTTCCATCCCTGGGTAGGTGCGCAGGAAGTGCTGCACCACCAAATTGAGGACGTGGGCCAAGCAGGGGATGTGCTCCAGTTCTCCAAGGCGGAGGGCGGAGGGCGGCCAGCAGGTTGGACCCGTTGTCCGACGCCACGTACCCCACTTTTAGTCCTCTGGGGGTCAGCCAACTCCTCTCCTGCTCCTTGAGGGTCTCGAGGATATATTTTCCAGTCAGCTTCTCCTTCCCCAGGCTGACCAATTTTAGGAGTGCTTGGCACTGCTGCGGCTTTATGCTGCTGCTGAGGTGGGCTTTCTTGCGTGGTGTGGAAGGAATGGGATCCCAGGAGCCTGCTGCATCCCCCTTCAACACTCGTGGTGGCACCACCAACTGGCCTGCTGCTGCAGGGTTCTCACCTACTTCCACTAATGTCACCCAGTGGGCGGTAATGGACAGGTAGCGGTCCGTGCCAAATCTGCTGGTCCAGGAATCCATTGTAATGTGGACCCACTTGCCCACGGCGTGGTCGAGTGAACGGGCCACATTTTCCACCACAAAAGCGTGCAGTGCTGGGATGGCTGTTCTTGAAAAATAATGCCGGCTGGGGATTTCCCATTCTGGGACCCCAAACTGGAGCAAAGCATGCATATCACTCCCTTTCTTGACCAGGGAGTATGGTAGTAGTTGTGAACACATGGCCCGGGCCAGCAGGCCATTCAGCTTGTGGATGTGCCAGTTTCTAGGAGGCAGAGGCTTACTTGTACGCCCAAAATTGTCGCTCAACAGGGTCTGCCGAAGCCCTGCCGAGGAGTGAGCAGTGGAAAGAGGAGAGGAGAACAATGAGGACTGGCTGGCCTCACCAGCCTCAGTATCTGTGGCATCATGATGAGCTGACGAGACCGCACTGGAAAGAGAGGAGGTTCTTTTTTGGGGTTGAGGATGACCATGAGGGAGGGATGATGCTGCTGCTCCTCCTGAATGCTGCACAGTGGGTCTTCTGCTCTCACCATCACCACCCCCTTTCTCTTCCTGCAGCCTCTTAAACACATCACCCATTTGTGCTTCCTCTGCAGGTGGATCTGGAGGGATGAAGTACCCATCTTAGAAGGGTTTTTCCCACGACTTAAGATTTTTTTGCAGGTGTTACACACTGCAAAGCTTTCGTCTCTGGGCGACACATAAAAATAATTCCAGATGGGGGAAGTAAACTTCCCCTTCTGGCTCGAAGAGGGTGTGGCAGCTCTTCCTCTGGTTGAGAGCTGCGTGGTGGTGGTGCTGCTGCTTCTGATGGTGGTGCCAGCTGAAGCAGCGGGCTGTGGCTCCTGTCTTCCATGCCCACTTCTGGACCTGCTCGTGCCTGACATGTGGCTAATCTGGCGATGCCCATGCTCCTGTGGCTCATCCTCTGAATTGCTTTCGGAGACAGGCACATAAGGTGGATGTTCCTCGTCGTCGACACCTGAAAACTCATCTCCTGACCCCCCCCAACACTCCTTCTGCAATAACCCCAGACCTCTCCTCCTCGTCATCACAATATTCTGCTTGTTCTCACCCAAGCACAACATCCTCCACAATAGGCACCATCATCGCATCATCATTTAAGGCATCCATCAAAACGTTCTCACTCTCCGGACTCAAGGGTGGAATGCTGTCGACCAAGGAGGGCTGATCATCACTGACTGCTGGCGGGGTGGATATAACAGCAAGCGAGGGGCATTGACTGCTGCCGCAGCTGCTGCTGGGAGTGCTGGTCACAGAGGTCTGGGAACTAACGGGCTCCTCATCCATTGTCATTATCTCCATCACTGCCTCTGACTGCCTCTCCAGAATGGCCCTACGGCGACCAACGGTGCTGAAAATGGATGCCATCATTATCGGCGTCCGCTGTGATGATGCTGCTGGACGCCTCTCTGCTCCATCCCCTTGTGCCCCTATAGCTGAGCGCACTCTCCCTGGCCGTGGAACAGTCACAGACGCATGGGCAATGCCATTCCCTCTCTTCTTGGGTCGCCCTTGTGCCCTTCCAGACATTCTTTGCAGGGATGCTCGGATGTGCCTCTCCACGAATTCGGCAATCCGCGTGGTTGCAAAAAAAAAATCCGCATTCAGCCCCGCCGCATGCGGATTTTCGTCCGCGTCCACGCAACCACGCGGATTTTCTGCCGTGAATGGCGTAATCACGCGTGGATTCCCGCCCGAAGGCGGATGTTCTTTTAACGTTAATAACAAAGCCCCCATACATGCTACAATCCCCCAAATTGCATGGATTATCGATTATTTTTTTTTAATGGCTTTTAAAGACAAATCACCACTGTAAATAGGGCTATTAATTGGTAATACGTGGTTTTAAAAAGGGATATACGCATTAAGCAATCAAAGAGGTGAAGGCGAGTTCCAATGGCACTTGGCGGCGAAGGTACCGCTGGAGGAGGATGAGTGGCTGACGCCAAAAAGGCCCCAGAGAGGTTTTTGTAATTTGTTTTTTTTTTTTTTTTGCAGCAATTAGCAATGACATCGCAGCAGAGTTCTCAGTGGACACGGGCAGTGTGAACGCAGAGTGCAGTGGTGGTAGCAACTGAGTCAGGAGAAGGACTATGCGGGCGGTCAGTTCAGCAGCACAGAAGGACCATGGCAACATACTGGTGGTAGTAGTAGTAGCACAGCGTCATAGTGCTGGCCAAAAAATTAAATGCACCCGGTGACCCGGGCAGTGTGAACGCAGACAGAGTACATTGGTGGAAGCGACTGAGTCAGGAGGAGGAGGACAATGCGGGCGGTCAGTTCAGCAGCAGCAGCACAGAAGGACCATGGCAACATACTGGTGGTAGTAGTAGCAGCACAGCGTCATAGTGCTGGCCAAAAAATTAAATGCACCTGGTGACCCGGGCAGTGTGAACGCAGACTGAGTACATTGGTGGAAGCGACTGAGTCAGGAGGAGGAGGACAATGCGGGCGGTCAGTTCAGCAGCACAGAAGGACCATGGCAACATACTGGTGGTAGTAGTAGTAGCACAGCGTCATAGTGCTGGCCAAAAAATTTAATCCACCCAGTGACCCGGGCAGTGTGAAATCAGAGTGTAGTAGCGACTGAGTCAGGAGGACAAAGCGGGCGGTCAGTTCAGCAGCTCAGAAGGAGGACCATGGCAACTTACTGGTAGTAGTACCATAACACCAAAAAATTAACCAAGGTAGGCACTAGGCAGGTAGTAACTGTCTTTATAAAGGCAGGCATAGTTAACAACAGCACATGCAGCAGCCACTTCATGTCCCCCTGTGTCCGACAATAGGGGCCAGGAACTCACCTTCCACCCAAGCCTGGTTGATTTTCAGGAAGGTGAGTTTGTCCACAGAGGCGTGGGAGAGCCGAGAGCGCTTCTCTGTGACCACGCCACCGGCCGCACTAAAGCATCTCTCTGAGAGGACACTGGAAGGAGGGCAGGATAGGAGTTCCAGGGCGTACTGGGAAAGCTCGCTCCAGATGTCCAGTCTCTTGACCCAGTACTCCAAGGGGTCCACGGGGCTGTCGGTGTCATTGAGCCCGCTGGATGACCCCATATAGTCAGACACCATGGTGGTCAGTCGTTGCTTGTGCTGGTTGGTGGTGGATGCTGTGGCGGGCACCTCTGTTCTGGGCTGCTGCACTGCATACAGGCTCTTGCTTAGGCTCTTCAGGTCTCCGGGGCGCCAGTTGCTGCTGCTGCCGCTGGTGCTGGTGGTTGTTGTTGTGCTGCTAGTGGCAATGGCAGGCACCTCTTGCTGGCTTGGCAGAGCAGTTACAGTGGGGGTGGAAGGCTGGGGGAATGCTTCCAGTAGTCTGCGCACAAGGGCCTCCTTCAACTCCCTTGTGCGTTGCTCGGTGGTGGATGGCGTCATTAAGTCTCCCAGCTTCCCCTTCAGACGGGGATCAAGCATCAAGGTAATCCAGATGTCCTCCCTTGAACGCATCTGGATCACCCGGGGGTCCCTGCGAAGGCAGCGCAGCATGTGCACAGCCATGGGAAACAAGTGGTCCCTGCCAGCAAGATCTTCCTCGTCCTCGCCATTGTCCCATAACGCATGCCTGTCCTCTTCCTGTGCCATGTCGTTGTCCTCCTCAAACCGCCATCCACGTACAACGCCTGCTGCACTCTGCTCCTCCTCCTCCTCCTCATTCAGGTTAGGGACCTCCAACTCTTCCACTACCTGCTGTGAGCCCTCCTCTGAGCTGGACTGTGCTGCCATCTGCTCCTGTTCTTCCAACTGCCTCAGGGCTTCATCCCCACGCTCAATTAAATTGTCCATTGCCTGCTCCAGTAGACAAACCAAGGGCACCCACTGGCACACAGAGGCCCGCTCCTCACTGACCATCTTGGTTGCCTCCAGGAAGGGACTCAGCACCAGGCATACTTGCTGCATCAGTGTCCACTGAGTGGCAGTAATCATGGGGACTTGCTGGTTGCTGGGGACACTTGGGTCTAGCATGTAGGCCCTAAGAGCCAGCCTGTGCTGACACAGCCGCTCCAACATGGCCAGAGTCGAATTCCAGCGAACTGGCATGTCGATGATCAGCCGGTGTTGTGGCCTTCCATACTGCTGCTGTAAGGTGGACAAGAGTACAGAGGCAGTGGCTGACAGGCGGAAAAAGCGTACCACCGCCCGGGCATCCTGCAGCAGCTCGCTCATCCCCTGGTAGGTGCGCAAGAAGCGCTGCACCACAAGATTGAGCACGTGGGCCAAGCAGGGGATGTGCTGGAGGTTTCCCTGCTGCACTGCTGCCACCAGGTTGGCCCCGGTATCGGCTGCCACATACCCCACTTCCAGGTCTCTGGGGGTCAGCCACCTCCGCTCCTGCTTCCTGAGGGCGGCCAGGACGTTGGTGGCCGTAAGCCTCTCCTTCCCCAGGGTCACCAATTTTAAAAGGGCTTGGCAGTGCCGAGGCTTGGCGCTGCTGCTGCCGAGGCGGGCTTGCTTTCCGGGTGCAGAGGGAGTGTCGTGACAGGACCCTTCTGCATCCCCCCTGATCCCGCGTGGTGGCACCACTAGCTGGGCTGATGCGCTCTTGTCCTCCCTCCCTTCCATCAGTCTCACCCAGTGGGCCGTAAAGGACAGGTAGCGACCTGTCCCAAATCTGCTACTCCACGAGTCCATGGTCACGTGGACCCGCTTGCCCACAGAGTAGTCCAGGGAACGGGCCACGTTTTCCACCGCAAACTTGTGGAGTGCTGGGATCGTGCTCCTGCTGAAATAGTGGCGACTGGGGACTTGCCACTCGGGGATGCCAAATTGGAGCAGCGTCCGCATGGCGCTCCCCTCCTGCACCAGGGAGTAGGGAAGCAGCTGTGATGCCATGGCCCGGGCCAGCAAGCCATTTAGTTTGCGGATCCGCCTGTGGCTTGGAGGCAGAGGCTTGGTCAGACCCTGAAAGGTGTCGCTCAGCAGGGTCTGACGACGCTGGGATGCAGGGGAGACAGAGGAGAGAGACGAACACTGGCTGCCAGCCTCAATGTCTGTGTCCTGAGTAGCCGAGGTGGAAGAGCGCTTGCGTGCTACTACTGCTGCTGCTGTGGGGGATTCACGACCCTGAGGGAGGGATGATGCTGCTGCGCTGGTGGGCCTTCTGCTCTCAAGAAAACCCTGCCAGCAGTGCCTGCTTCCTCTTAAACTCCGCATACTCGCGGCAGTGGCGGCTTCTCAGGTGGCCCTGGAGGGATGAGGTACCCATCTTGCTCAGACTTTTCCCACGGCTCAATCTTTTGCTGCATAACCTGCACACCGCATACCTTTTGTCATCAGTACATTCATCAAAGCAATCCCACACTGGTGACTTTAATGTACCATACTCCCCAACCGCCCCGACTTCGTCGGGATTCTCCCGGTTTAGGAGGCTTGATCCCCCCTCCCGCGATAGCCTTCCTGAGTCCCGGGCTGAGCAATCAGGATGGAGAGTGGCAGAGTGATTACAGAGAGCAGAGCAGTCACCGCGGGACTTCCTACACAGAGCAATGATGACGTCAGCTGCAAAGCCAGGGCGACTGCTCTGCTCTCCTGTTCCCTTACAGACCTGCAGTGTCTGGCTGTCTGTTTCCCCACACATCTTCTCTGTCACTCTGCATGTAACATGCGGGGTCCTCTGCCTGGCTGTCAGGCTTCAGCAGCTGTGCCCTCTGACCTGCCTTCCCCCTCTCCTCTAAACTCTCTGCACAACAATCTCCGGAGGAGGGGAGGGACACTCACTGGCTGCAGGGACCGTGCTGGAAGGTAAGGCATGGGGAGACACGCTGGCATACAGGCTCAGCAGCACTCCACTCACAGCACCCATCCACATGCATGCCACACACTATACATACAGCAACAAATGGTGAAGTAAGGAATAGCTTCCTATGTACATTTTGTTTCCTATGTGCTTCCTTATTTCCCATGTGCATGTTCCAAACCCACAGAGCAACCCTCTCCCAGTCAGACAGCCAGCGTCCATCTAAAGCCTGCTATACACTAGAAGACTTACTCCCAATGTGCTCAAAAGATTGATCCCTCTCTGATCGACATCTGATCAAAGAGGGATCTATTAATGCCACACACTGCACATCATTTTTTTATGGATTTCAGCATGAAATCTATTAAAATCAATAGTACTACCACTCTCCCAGGCATCCCTCTTGTTAATGCTGCTCTCCCCAGGGCCCCTGCAGAGTACAGTATTAGCACAGCGGAGTGCTCCGACACTCACCTGTCCAGCCAGGCGCTCCTTCCTGTGTGCTTGCATATTTTCCCGGTGTCCGTACTGTGTGACCTGGAGGCGCTATGTTAATTTATACATGCTGCCTGTTCACAGAGTACGAGCACCTGGAGATGACGGAAGCACGAAGGAAGCAGCGCGGGCCGAGAGGTGTGTGTCGGATTGTTACACTGTGCTAATACTCTGCAAGCACCAAGGAGAGCAGTATTAGCAGGGGGACACCTGCAGGGCCCTTTACTATCTCTACGTCCCTTGGGTGCATACCACTTTATCTGCCTTTTCAAACACAAAAAAAACCCATCTTGACCAATCTGTAATGACCATTTATTTAGGTCAGAATTGGATCGAAATTGCGATTGACTGGCGTTTTAGGGCATTGATCTTCGGCAGATCTGATCACCGTGATTGAATCTGCTGAGGAATATTTTATAGTGTGTATGGACCTTAAGAGGTGCTAGACTGTACATGCTATTTAGGAGCAGACCGTTATTTATTTATTTTTTAGCTGATTTTGTGACAGGCCTCTACAAAGTTTTAAAATAAGTTTTTAAAGTAAATCTCTAAAGCTACCTCTGTTTAAAACCAAAGGTGGGTCACTATACGCCAGGGAACTGTATAGGGGAGGGAGGTGGGCACGCGATGCATGTAAATTTGGGGGCGTGGCTAAAGGCGTGGCAGGGGCGGGTTTAAGTGTCCCTCTTTCCTGGCTCCAAATGTTGGGAGGTATGATGTACTGCGGCCCCCACTAGCAGAGGGTGCAACGGAACAATGTTTGGTAGTAGTTGCCGGGGGTTGCATGGTGGTGGTGCCGGCTGAAGCAGTGTCCTGTCTACTTCCTCCACGCCCACTGCTGCCGATGCCCCTGCCCCTGCCTGACATATGGCGATATCCTTGCCTAGGCCGAGGTGACTCGTCATCCTGCTCTGCCTCTGACCATTCTTCCACGGACTCAGCAGGCTGCACATAGTTAGGGTCCACAACGTCGTCATCATCAGCAGCATCATCATAATCCAGCTCTTCCTCTGACTCCCCCGCCTCCTCTTCTGTCCCTACATCCCCAGAAACAGACCCCTCTTCTTCATCACCAGAACTCAACAACGCTTGTGATTGTGGCCCGATCTCAATCTCTGCCACATCAGTCCCCAGTAAGTCCTGAGCTTCTTGCATCAGCAGGTTCCCAGATGCCGGACTGAGGGACAGAACGCTGTCATCCTGGGAGGGCTGCTGACCAGTGGGTGCTGGGGTGGATGTCACAACAAGCGTGGGACGTTGGCTGCTGCTGCTGCTCCTTGGAGTGGTGCTCACAGTAGAGGTCTGGGAGGAAGTCATGATGTCCATGAGTACGTCAGGCTCCATTTGCTCAACCACCACACGGGGACCAGAAACTTTAAAATATTTGGACAATGGCGTCCGCTGACTCGGCCCAGGCTTTGCTGCCCCCCTTTCTGCTGCATCACGACCACGGACAGCTGGGCGTCCTCTCCCTGGACGTGGAGCAGTCCCAGAAGTGGCTGAGGCAATTGAACTCCCTTTCCTCTCACCCCGCGAAACCCTGCCAGACATGTTGCTAGTAATGAATCACTGGATGCAGTGGGCACAGTACAAGGTCACTGAAGGATGCACCAGGCACAGTACAACG
This sequence comes from Hyperolius riggenbachi, assembly GCF_040937935.1. Taxonomy (NCBI): domain Eukaryota; kingdom Metazoa; phylum Chordata; class Amphibia; order Anura; family Hyperoliidae; genus Hyperolius; species Hyperolius riggenbachi. Next base: position 355,055,188 of record NC_090649.1, on the reverse strand, counting down.
GTACTGAAGGATGCAGTGGGCACAGTACAAGGTCACTGAAGGATGCAGTGGGCACAGCAGTGGGCACTGGATATACAACTAGGTCACTGAAGGATGCAGTGGGCACAGTACAAGGTCACTGAAGGATGCACCAGGCACAGTACAACGGCACTGAAGGATGCAGTGGGCACAGTACAAGGTCACTGAAGGATGCAGTGGGCAAAGCAGTGGGCACTGGATATACAACTAGGTCACTGAAGGATGCAGTGGGCACAGTACAAGGTCACTGAAGGATGCAGTGGGCACAGCAGTGGGCACTGGATATACAACTAGGTCACTGAAGGATGCAGTGGGCACAGTACAAGGTCACTGAAGGATGCAGTGGGCACAGCAGTGGGCACTGGATATACAACTAGGTCACTGAAGGATGCAGTGGGCACAGTACAAGGTCACTAAAGGATGCAGTGGGCACAGCAGTGGGCACTGGATATACAACTAGGTCACTGAAGGATGCAGTGGGCACAGTACAAAGTCACTGAAGGATGCAGTGGGCACTGGATATACAACTAAGTCACTGAAGGATGCAGTGGGCACAGTACAAGGTCACTGAAGGATGCAGTGGGCACAGCAGTGGGCACTGGATATACAACTAGGTCACTGAAGGATGCAGTGGGCACAGTACAAGGTCACTGAAGGATGCAGTGGGCACAGCAGTGGGCACTGGATATACAACTAGGTCACTGAAGGATGCAGTGGGCACAGTACAAGGTCACTGAAGGATGCAGTGGGCACAGCAGTGGGCACTGGATATACAACTAGGTCACTGAAGGATGCAGTGGGCACACAAGGATGTCACACTGTGTAATGAGATGCTTATATGCCAGCGAGCGAGCAGGGGCACTGGGCACGGCACAAGGTCACTGACAGAATGAATGAACAGCGCTGGCAGAGAGTGGCGGTGCCGGCGGTGTGACTGGCTGCCTGCAAATAGTACAAGTGTATAACTGTCACTGGAATATACAAGTGAACACTGCAGCTGCACTAACCTGCCTGCCTGCACTACACACAGATAATCCCCACTCCCACTACACTGACTACACTGCAGCACTGAACCTGCCTGCACTACACACAGTTAAATAATCACTAGACTCCCACACTCCCACTACACTACACTGACTACAACTAACTACAGCAATCACTCACTGACTAGCTAACTGTGTACAGTATAAGAGCAGTGTTAGCAAAAAAAGCGCTTTGTTTTTAACACAATAAATGCACTTGCTCAAACAACAATGGCCTGGAGATAATCCTCTCAGCACCACAGTCTAGCAAGGACAGAGCTTTTCCATCATGGCCGCCGCTTTATATTCAGGAGGGGAGGGCATAGCTCCCCTCCTGTGATTGGTTGCTAGGGCCTGGCTGGGGCCCTCTGATTGGCCTGCAATGTGTCACTTCCGCATAGTTTGACGCATTTCCACTAACCACGACTTCAGCGCCGGGTTTCACGAGCGTGAATGCGGATTTCTGTCCGCATTCACGCGAAGCCGAAGCAGATTTTCGTGGTTGAAAATCTATTCACGGCTTAGCGTGTCCGAGGCGGAATGCGTCAAAATGGTCGTGAATCCACGCGTAAGCGTGATCATGACCTGGCGGTGAGCACCACTGATTCTTTGTACTCTTTTTTGAGAACAGGAGAAACTGACTGCACTGGGCAATTAACTGTCTGCAGTACAGACTAGCAGCACAACGTTACATGGTCAGTCACTGACACAAACTTTGTGACTAATCGCAACAGCAGTTAGTCACTACTGGACACTGAAAATTAACTGGCAGTCACTACTACTGGGCGCTAGTGCCAATTATCTGCATCCAGTACAAACTAGCAGGCAGGGGACGGTCACTGTCTACACTGACTGACGTCAAGTAACAACTTTTACAGCACAGTAATCTGTGTGCAGTGCCTGCATGCAATAAGCACAACATCAGGCACTAGCAGCACAGTACACTCCACAATAAACCACTGGATGTCTAGTGGCTACTAGCTAATTAAATACAGTACAGTATAGAAATCTGTTTGCACTGCAGTGCCTGCCTGGCCTGCACTAGTAGTACTACTAATAAGCACCCAACAGCAGACACTAGCAGCACAGTACACTCTAAACTACACTGACAATAAACCACTGGCTAGTGGCTAACTGGCTAGCTAAATACAGTACAGTATAGAAATCAGTGTGCAGTTGTTTGTGCACAGTGCCTGCCTGGCCTGCACTAAGCACCCAACAGCAGCAGACACTGACAGCACAGTACACTCTGAACTACACTGACTAGAGTCGACTAACTAAATGACTATTATATCAGTGGCTAGCTAAATACAAGCAATAACAGCAGTATAACAGTACAGAAATTAGCTAAAACGCTGTGTTTTCAACACTAATTGCCCTTGCTTTATGACACAATGGCTGGAGATACTCTCTCAGTCACTCAGTCTCAGCAAGGACAGAGTTTCTCATCATGGCCGCCAGGTTTTATACAGGAGGGGAGGGCATAGCCTCCCCTCCTGTGATTGGATGCTGTAGCCTGCACTAGGGGCCTCTGATTGGCCCAGTGATGTCATCCCTACATTTTCCCGATCACGGCCGCATCACAGCCGTGATTATGGGTCGTGATCCGGATTTTTTTACGCAACCCGTGATCCGGATTTGACGCATAGCCGTGATCCATGCGGATCACGGCGTGCGGATCATGGGCCGTGATGCGTAAAAATGGTGGTGAATCACGCATACCCGTGATCACGACCACCCGTTATAGCAAGCCTGGGTGAGACCACAAGATCTGTCAATAGGAGATTTAGAGAGCATTATAACTCAATCAATTCGGGACATGGATCCCCTCGATTAATCAATCATATACGAGAAACCCATGGAGGCAATCCGGATGTGATCAAATTTGCTGGAATAATTCAAGTACCCCCTATGAGAAGAGGAGGGGACAGAGAGAAGAAATTAAAAAGGGAAGAAGTATTGCTCATTTTAAAAACAGACGCCATGGGTCCCCTAGGATTAAATGACTATACAGATCTCTCATGCTTTTTGGAGCCATAAGAAATGGGACTGGAATATATGTAAATATTGAATAATATGTCTTGACAGTCTATCTAGTATTATGCAATCCCCATCTCCACGTTTCCCCACCCTCAGGCCCACTTCGTGTCCTACCCCTTCTCCCCAACATGGCTACCCGTGACCCTGTCCCCCCCCCTTTTTTTTCCCCTCCCTTTCCCTTTTCTCCCCTCCCCCCTCTCTCCCCCTTCCCTTCCTTTCCCCAGTCCTTCCCCATCCTTCCCTTCCCTTGACCCCCAGTCCCCTTCCTATCCTTCCTTCCACCCATTCCACTCCCAGTGGGCCCCTACCCTTAGCAGCAAAAACTGCATATGCCTTTACTCATAAATGAATTTTTAAATGTAATGGTTCATGAATTTACTTTCAAAGACTTTTATTGAAGAAAGCTTGTACAGAATTTCGTATTATTTTTACACATATCTAGAAAAATGTCGACATTAACATTGTCGTAGCATAGAAAAAGTATTAAACTGAGCAATGTATACCATATTAATATTTAGACTTGAACAAAGATATAGTTGTAAAAAGATATAGCAATATGTAGTAAAGCAGTATACATATAAATTTACAGATTTGCAGCTACCTTTAGGGTTAAATGTCCCCAAGGTAGTGCCATATTAACTAGAATAGAATATGCTTTGAACTATATATATAGAAGTCCCTCTGATCTTCGAGAGGGACTTAGGATTGGCACTAAGACATATTCCGTCAGCCGACGGAATGTTGTACTGGATAGTCAGGATCTAGGACTTGCTTTTTAAGTGACTATTTTGGCTAATTTTCAACTAATTTTCAAGACTACTCTCTTTTTTTTTTTTTTTTTTCTGTTTGTTGTACCACCCTTTTGGTAATAGTGCTACCTCTAATAATGACATAGTAGTTGAGCCGTCCCCTTTGAGCAGGCTGAGTCCAACCATGGTTTCCATACTTTTTCAAAGTGATCTAGGCTGTCCGATATTCTCGCGTTTAGTTGTTCGCATTGCATTATATAGTTTATTCTATCTAGCACCTGACGATATCTGAGGTTTGGTTGTAGCCAAAGATGAGCTATATGTAGTTTGACTGCAAGCGTTATGAATTGGGTTAGCTTATGGGATGCATAGCTAATATCTAGTGGTTTGTAACCTAAGAGAAATATTTTTGGATCTTTGTCTATCGGTATGCCCAGATCACTCCGAATGAGAGTATGTATTCTAGACCATATTTTGACAGACCTGGGGCAGGACCAGAAGATGTGGTATATTGTACCTTTATCTTGACAGCCTCGATAACAAGTGTCAGGTTTGTTTTTGTCAAACTTATGGATTTTTTGTGGTGTCATATAAATTCTGTGTAATAATTTTATTGATGTCTCAAGTCCAGAACTATATATGCTTCCTTTGGCAAGAGTTTCCATACATTCTGACCAGGTATCATCATCTAATATCTCGCCCAGGTCTGTCTCCCAGTCTGTCTGATATTTATGTCTAAAGGAGTTAGAGGGTTGGTTAAATATCGAGTATAGTTGTGAAAGCACTCCCTTTCTAGTGGGCTCGTTCATGCATAGTAGCTCAAACCATGTGTTTGTGATTGATTTTTTATGTATGGAGAGAGATGAGGCGAAATGATAGATTTGAAATGTACGAAAATTTTCGTCCTGGGTTTTGGGGGCAAGGCTCTTTATTTGTTGTAGTGTTGGGATTTTATTTTCGATTAGGATATTGCGTAAGGAGAGAATGTTTGCCTCTTTCCATGCCTTGAAGGCTTTGTGGTTTAACCCTGCTTGGAAGTCAGGATTTCCAAAGAGGTCTAACAGTGGGGGGATGGCGGATTGAAGGTTGTATCTCATCCTCATTCCTCTCCAAACATTTAAAGTGTGAAAAACAGTAGGGGCTGTTTCCTTAAGAGGAGTTAGTTTCCAGTTTGTTGACCATAGTAAACCTTTCCAGGTCATAGGCTGTAGTATATTGTTTTCTAGATCCACCCATGCAGGGGAATGGTCCTCTGCATATATGAGAGGCAGAAGCGCCAGCTGCGATGCTCTGTAGTATTTGGATATATTAGGTACAGATAGTCCTCCTTGTGATTTGTGTATCCAGAGCACTTTCTTTGCAATTCTGGCCCTTTTGCCGTTCCATATAAACTTCAGTATTTCAGATTGCAAAGAGTTTATGTCTTGTGTGTTAAGTGGTATGGGTAAGACCCTGAACAGATAGGTCAGCTTAGGGAGAAGTGTCATTTTGACAGCTGTGATTCTTCCTGACCATGATATACTATACTTTTTCCATGCTTCTAGATCTTGTCTGAGGGTATGGATTAGTGGAGTGTAGTTTAATTTATACAGTTTTGATGTGTTATTGGTCAGGTTGATTCCCAGGTACCTAAGGTAGTGATCCCTATATTGAAATTTGTAGGAATCAGAGATCTTTTTAGCTGTTATGGGGTCTGTGTTGCAGAAGAGGGCTTCTGATTTAGAGGCATTGACTTTTAGGCCTGATAGGTCTGCAAAGGATTTTAGAACTTGTAACAGGTTAGGGAGTGATTTTTCGGGGGATGTCAATGTTAGGAGGACGTCGTCCGCGAATAGGCTAATTTTATTAGTGTATTCTCTAATTTTGTAACCGTGTATTCCTATGTGTTGTTTGATGGTTCTTGATAAGGGCTCCATTGCTAAAGCAAATATGGCGGGTGAAAGTGGGCATCCCTGTCTGGTACCCCGGTTGATTGCGAATCTAGATCCATCTGAGCCCGGTAGTTTCAGTGTAGCCGTGGGTGATGAGTATAGTTGTGTCAGCCAGTGGACATAGCGCCCGTCTATACCTGCGTGCTGTAGCACTGCAAACATGTAAGGCCATGATAGGCTGTCAAAAGCCTTTTCTATGTCGAGCGTTAGCAGCATTAATTTTTCTCTGTGTCTATTGGCATGGTTAATAAGTGTGATGTTCTTACGAATGTTATCTACTGCCTGTCGCATTGGGACAAAGCCAACTTGGTCTTTCGATACGAGGGTTGGTAGGAATGTATTTATTCTGGAGGCTAAAATCGCTGTCAGGAGTTTGTAGTCAATGTTTAAAAGTGAGATCGGTCTGTAATTTTTGATGTCCAGATGATCCTTATTAGGTTTAGGTATAATGCTTATCTGGGCATCTAAAAATTCCGGTACTATTGTTTTTGGCTTTAGCAGGTCGTTATAGAAAGCAGTTAGGTGGGGCGTTAATTCGTCTTTGAATTTTTTATAATAAGCTGCACTAAAACCGTCAGGGCCAGGGGCTTTTTTGGGCTTCAGTTTTTTGATGGCTTCGGAGACCTCTTCTTCATTAATTTTGCGGTTTAGGAAGTCGCTTGATTGTTTGTTAAGTTTAGGTAGTTGCAATTTCTGGAGGAATTGGGTAATATTCGAGGGGTTGGCCTTGTTAGGTGCTTTATATAGGGTTGTGAAGAAAGTTTTGAATGTTTGAAAGATCTTCCTGGGGTCGCTAGTGATATCTCCGTTGGCCGTTCTGATTTTGTATATGTTATTTATTTTATGCTGATGGCGCAGTTTAGCTGCTAGCCAGGAGTCTGGTTTGTTTAGATATTTATATTGTCGTGCCTTTGTCCATTTTAGTGCTTTTTCTACCTGTGAAGATTGGATAATATTGAGTTGTATTTGGGTATCCTTAATAAGGGAAGCTATATATCTACTTGGGTGTGTTTGGTTTTCTAGTATGAGTCTGCGTAATTTATAGAACAGGTTATCTGATTTTTCACGTTTTTTCTTTTTAAGAGATGTGGCTAATTTTATTATATGTCCCCTCATGGTTGCCTTGTGGGCTAGCCAGATAGATCTAGGAGATATGTCCTTTGTGACGTTCTCCTTAAAGTATGTGGCGAGGTGATCGGCTATGGTGTTTCTAATGGACTGGTCAACTAAGAGTGACTCGTTTAGTCTCCACATAAATGGTGGTCTAGTTCCTGCTAAGAGGTCGATACCTAGGAACAGTATATCGTGGTCTGACCATGATACTGGGATGTGTCTTAGGAAGAGTAGTGCTGGAACATTTGATGTGGTGGTGAGAATATGATCTATTTTGGCGTATGAGTTATGGGTTTGGGAATAGTGTGTATAGCCTTTTTTGCTACCATATAGTTCTCTCCATATGTCTACTAGAAAATTGTCTTCCATTGCAGTTTGTAAGTGTTTTCTTTGTTTTTTGGATAATTTGTCAGGGGAAGGTTTAGATTTTTCTAGTGAGTCTATTAAGGTGAAGTTGAAGTCCCCGCACCACAAAAAGATTGTGTTTGGGCCTATATCTAACTGTTTTTTTAAGTGAGTGAATAGCTGAAATGCCGATTCTGGAGGAGCATAGGAGTTGATCAGGTACAGATGCTTTGAGAAAAGTTCCCCATGCAGAATTACATATCTTCCTTGAGCGTCACTCTCAGTTTTAATATTTGAGATTGGGAGATTATTTTTAAGAAGGATTGCAGTGCCTCTGTGCTTTTTATTAGCATTGGAGAGGTAATATTGTTGGTATTTAGTGTGGAAGTATTTTGGGTAGGATTTTGTCGAGAAGTGGGTCTCCTGCATACAAATTATGTCTGGATCGTACTGGAGTAGTTGTTGGAGAACTTGATTCCTTTTGTTTGGGGAATTGAGCCCTCTGGCGTTTATAGAGAGTGTCTTTAGAGTGATCTTATTATCGCCTGTAGCCATTAGTCACCTGGGTCTCTAGCTTCCTGAATTATTGTCCTAGTCCCGACCATCCAGTTGTGCCTTAAAAATAGAACGAAGAACCAAAACAGTCGATGAGTCCTAGGACTCATAGACTTCGTGAGAGGGTACAGCAGGATCCAATAAAAGTTGGGCTCCATCCGTATCATCTCGTTGTGGGCAACATAACTATGAACACCACCCGAACCGCCCCATCGTTTAGGATTGTATATAACCCTTTGTTGTTATGAATAGAACCATTGGACCATACAGGACCTCAGAGTAAAATACTATTAGCTATATGAAGTTATGCTATACAGCACACTTGGTATCCCCGCTCCCTCCCTCTCCCCCCCACCATTCTATCCACATATTTGCGTGTTATTATATATCTATCTATATCCTTTAGACTATGGGGATAGGTGTGGGGTTGTTATCAAGTGCATAGAGGGTCCCTCACCCGGCTTAACCCCATTATTTTAATTTCTTTTCCCCTCATTTTCGGGATTAGGGGGTGACCCCTAGAGGTAAAATTAACATTTCAGTATTAGTATTCCCGATCACTAGCATAGGTCATTATACAGGTGTAAGTACAGGTAATTCAACAGTTAACGCAAACGGTGTATGCTTGTTAATTAGGTCTCAGCTCTTGTATTGATCCTTCTCAAGAAGAACCTTAATGAGGTCCACCATGCCAGCACGCCATAGCATCCCATCTAAGCCTTAAGTAGGTATAGTAGACAGGTGTATGTCCGGACTCTGGAGGTTGTCTCTCTTGGATGTTCTTGCGGGTAGTGTGCGTCTACAAGAGCATTATCTGATGGCGTTGTACTTCAGTGGTCACTGTTAAGTTCTGAGTGGGGGTTTAAAGGTCAATTGTTAGCAGAGGAACTTGGTGTCCAAGTTTGGTGGGGATACTCGTGAGTATATTAGGAGCATGGCCTTTTATATCTCTGGCCTAGCTGTTAAATGTGGGCCAGCTTTGTGTTTTTGCACGATGAGGGGTGAAGGAGTGGGGAAGGAACAGGAGTCATAATGCATAAAGTGCACAAAAAGTACTTATCTGACTGGGGATGCTGCTTGAGAGGACGAAGGAGAGGAACGAGCAGTGACCGATTCCCAGCTTCTTTCTGGCCTAGGCGAGCGGGGAGGAAGTGGGACTTGTGCCGGTGATGGTGGGGTTTCAACTTCCAGTTTTAATTTGGCACAGACTGACTTTCCTTCCTCAATCGATTTGATGGCATATGAGAATCCGTTGTGTTGGAAGAGCAGCCTGCACGGAAATCCCCAGCGGTAAGCTATGTCGGCTTTTCTTAGGGCCTGGGCGATTGGCTTGAGTGTCCTTCTCTTTTGCAGGGTCTCCGGGGCTAGGTCAGAGTACAGTTGCACTGATTTCGGCATTCCAGGTAGCTTTGTGAGTTGTCTGGCCGCTTGCATGATCTGATCTTTGGCTTCGTAGTAGTGCATCTTCATGATGACGTCCCGCGGCTGATCAGGGTTTCTGGGTTTGCCTAAGGCCCTGTGGATCCGGTCGATGCGGAATAGGCCTGGTTCAGCTTGTGGTAAGATGTCGGAGAAGAGGTTTCCAGCCACCTCCCTTAATGCGGTGAAGGACTCAGGCAGGCCGCGAATCCGTAAGTTAGACCTGCGGGCCCGATTTTCAAATTCCTCCAGTTTCTCCTCCAGCTGGGCTATTCTTGCTTCGTGTGCTGTCTGTACCTTTTTGTCATCCGCTATGGCGGCTGCCATGCGGTCGTGGTTGTGTTCCAGCGTATTTACCCGGGTTCCAATGTCCCTTATCTGAGCATTAATACTGGTGACTGCTGTTGTTAGTTCAGTTCTGAAGAGAGTTTTTATAGACTCATAAAGGTCATTATGTAGAATCGGCATACTTTCCGTGGAGGTTTGTGAGGCCGCTGGTTCTGAGTTGCCTCGCTCATTCACAGAGAAGGAACCGCTCTCCGCCATCTTGTTGTTCTGTCTCGTGGCGCGCTGTTGGAATAAGTCCGGAATAGTCTGTGTTGCTTTCGAGCTGGACTTTGATTTTGATTTCCTTCCCCTCTGCGACATCACCCTCGTCCGAGGGCACCTTTTGTAGCTTATCTGGGTCGCGATAGAATGCTTATTTAGGGCCGTTCAGGCAGTGTTCAAACGGAGCTTAGATACCTAGCATCTGTCCAGGTCGGCTCCGCGCATGCGCCCCCCTGGTTCATGAATTTAGTAAATAATATAATATATTAATTATTAACTAAGACAGCCCAGCCAGTTAGCTCTAATATCCTTAGCCCCTCCACTATGCATTTAAAGGATACCCGAACTGAAATGTGACATAATGAGAGAGACATGTGTATGTACAGTGCCTAGCACACAAATAACTATGCTGTGTTCCTTTTTGTCTTTCTCTGCCTGAAATAGTTAAATATAAGGTATGCAAGTGGCTGACTCAGTCCTGACTCAGACAGGACGTGACTACAGTGTGACCCTCACTGATAAGAAATTCCAACTATAAAACACTTTGCTAGCAGAAAATGGCTTCTGAGAGCAAGAAAGAGGTAAAAAAGGGAAATTTCTTATCAGTGAGGGTCACACTGCATTCACTTCCTGTCTGAGTCAGCCACTTACATACCTGATATTTAACTCTTTCAGGCAGAGAAAGAAAAAAAGGAACACAGCATAGTTATTTGTGTGCTAGGCACTATACATACACACGTCTATCTCATTATGTCAAATCTCAGTTCGGGTATCCTTTAACCACTTAAGGACTGCAGTCATAAAACCCCTTAAGGACCAGAGCCTTTTTTTCCATTCAGACCACTGCAGCTTTCACGGTTTATTGCTCGGTCATACAACCTACCACCTAAATGAATTTTACCTCCTTTTCTTGTCACTAAGGGCCCTTTTCCACTACAGCGTTTGCGATTGCTTAATCGCAAAACCGCAAACCGCTAGTGATTTGTTAAATCGCTACAGTTTGCTTTTAGCATAGGAATCGCGGTAGGTCATTTCCACTACCGCGATTCGTTTTTGACCGGATCGCGATCGCGCGGCGGAGCGATTATTGCCGCGATTTTGCTATGCAGTGCATAGCATAGCAAAATCGCGGCCGCGAACGTCGGGGAATCGCCGGTAATTGCGATTCAGCAATCGCTAGCGTTCAGCGTGAACGCTAGCGATTGCTAGTGGAAAAGGGCCCTGAAACAGCTTTCTTTTGGTGCGATTTGATTGCTGCTGTGATTTTTACTTTTTATTATATTCATCAAAAAAGACATGAATTTTGTCCAAAAAATGACTTTTTTAACTTTCCGTGCTGACATTTTTCAAATAAAGTAAAATTTCCTATACATTTGAGCGCGAAAGTTATTCTGCTACATGTCTTTGATTGAAAAAAAACCATTCAGTGTATATTTATTGGATTGGGTAAAAGTTATAGCGTTTACAACCTATGGTGCAAAAAGTGAATTTTCCCATTTTAAAGCATCTCTGCCTTTTCTAACCACCTATCATGTTTCATGAGGTGCTAAAATTCCAGGATAGTATAAATACCCCCCAAATGACCCCATTTTGGAAAGAAGACATCTCAAAGTATTCACTGAGAGGCATGGTGAGTTCATAGAAGATTTTCTTTTTTGTCACAAGTTAGCGGAAAATGACACTTTGTGACAAAAAAAAAGGAAAAAAAAAAGTTTCCATTTCTTCTAACTTGCGACAAAAAAAAAATGAAATCTGCCACGGACTCACTATGCTCCTCTCTGAATACCTTGAAGTGTCTACTTTCCAAAATGGGGTCATTTGTGTGGTGTGTTTAATGTCCTGGCATTTTGGGGGGTGCTAAATTGTAAGCACCCCTGTAAAGCCTAAAGGTGCTCATTGGACTTAAGGCCCCTTAGCGCAGTTAGGCTGCAAAAAAGTGCCACACATGTGGTATCGCCGTACTCAGGAGAAGTAGTATAATGTGTTTTGGGGTGTATTTTTACACATGCCCATGCTGGGTGGGAGAAATATCTCTGTAAATGACAATTTTTTTATTTTTTTTATTTTTTTTACACACAATTGTCCATTTACAGAGATATTTCTCCCACCCAGCATGGGTATGTGTAAAAATACACCCCAAAACACATTATACTACTTCTCCTGAGTACGGCGATACCACATGTGTGGCACTTTTTGACAAAAAATAAAATCTTCTATGAACTCACCATACTCCTAACTGAATACCTTGGGGTGTCTTCTTTCTAAAATGGTGTCACTTGTGGGGTTCCTATACTGCCCTGGCATTTTAGGGGCCCTAAACCGTGAGGAGTAGCCTTGAAACCAAATGTCGCAAAATGACCTGTGAAATCTTAAAGGTACTCATTGGACTTTGGGCCCCTTAGCGCAGTTAGGGTGCAAAAAAGTGCCACACATGAGGTATTGCCGTACTCAGGAGAAGTAGTATAATTTGTTGTGTGGTGTATTTTTACACATACCCATGCTGGGTGGGAGAAATATATCTGTAAATGGACAATTGTGTGTAAATAAATCAAAAAATTCTGATTTACAGAGATATTTCTCCCACCCAGCATGGGTATGTGTAAAAATACACCCCAAAACACATTATACTACTTCTCCTCAGTACGGCGATACCACATGTGCGGCACTTTTTGGCACCCTAGATTTTTTGTCACAAGTTAGCGGAAAATTACACTTTGTGAAAAAAACTATTACAATTAATTGCCGCTAACTTGTGACAAAAAGATAAAATCTTCTATGAACTCACCATACTCCTAACGGAATACCTTGAGGTGTCTTCTTTCTAAAATGGGGTCACTTGTGGGGTTCCTATACTGCCCTGGGATTTTAGGGGCCCTAAACTGTGAGGAGTAGTCTTGAAACCAAATGTCGCAAAATGACCTGTGAAATCCTAAAGGTACTCATTGGACTTTGGGCCCCTTAGCGCAGTTAGGGTGCAAAAAAGTGCCACACATGAGGTATTGCCGTACTCAGGAGAAGTAGTATAATTTGTTTTGCGGTGTATTTTTACACATACCTATGCTGGGTGGGAGAAATATATCTGTAAATGGACAATTGTGTGTAAATAAATCAAAAAATTCTGATTTACAGAGATATTTCTCCCACCCAGCATGGGTATGTGTAAAAATACACCCCAAAACACATTATACTACTTCTCCTGAGTACGGCGATACCACATGTGAGGCACTTTTTGGCACCCTAACTGCGCTAAGGGGCCCAAAGTCCAATGAGTACCTTTAGGATTTCACAGGTCATTTTGCGACATTTGGTTTCAAGACTACTCCTCACGGTTTATGGACCCTAAAAAGCCAGCGCAGTATAGGAACCCCACAAGTGACCCCATTTTAGAAAGAAGACACCCCAAGGTATTCCGTTAGGAGTATGGTGAGTTCATAGAAGATTTTATTTTTGTCACAAGTTAGCGGAAAATGACACTTTGTGAAAAAAACAATTAAAATCAATTTCCGCTAACTTGTGACAAAAAATAAAATCTTCTATGAACTCCTCATACTCCTAACGGAATACCTTGGGGTGTCTTCTTTTTAAAATGGGGTCACTTGTGGGGTTCCTATACTGCCCTGGCATTTTAGGGGCCCTAAACCGTGAGGAGTAGTCTTGAAACCAAATGTCGCAAAATGACCTGTGAAATCTTAAAGGTACTCATTGGACTTTGGGCCCCTTAGCGCAGTTAGGGTGCAAAAAAGTGCCACACATGAGGTATCGCCGTACTCAGGAGAAGTAGTATAATTTGTTGTGCAGAGTATTTTTACACATACCCATGCTGGGTGGGAGAACTAAAATGCCAGGGCAGTATAGGAACCCCACAAGTGACCCCATTTTAGAAAGAAGACACCCCAAGGTATTCCGTTAGGAGTATGGTGAGTTCATAGAAGAAGGCATCACGCCAGTGTCAGTGTGAAATAGCACAGAGACCCTTGTGTGCCTACTGCTATGTCTGGAGTTCCCTACTCTCTAAAAGTGTATCTGCTCATGATACCTCTGGAAACACTCCCCTAGGCATAGGCCAGGCTGGTCAGGACACATGGGACAGTAAACAGAGGTGTCACGCCTTGTTTCAGCCCTACTGCAGACATGACAACGTTTTCTTGGGGTGCGTTGATTTGGGGCACTCGGAATGGGAAAGGCATAGTGCCTTTCATGCAGCCGGCTAACTGCATTTTGGGGTTGGGCCACGGCACCTCCTGGATACAGGAGTTCCATAACGATGTCTTTCTGGAATTTAAGGAACGCTCCAGTTCTCCCAGCCTTACTGTAGAGAACAAAGCTGTTGTAAATACCCAATTGAATTAGATAAACAGACACTTTTTTATACCAGCGTCTGGTTTTGCGGGAAACTAAATAGGGCCCTAACATCTGGTCATTGAAGTCCACCCCTCCCATGTGAGCATTATAGTCATGGACGGCGAGGGTTTTTTCAGTGACCTCAGTTGCCCGTTGAATTTGGACTGTCGTGTCTGTGTGAATGGTGGACAGAAGGTAAACGTCCCTCTTGTCCTTCCATTTCACCGCGAGCAGGTCATCTGTACACAAGGCAGCCCTCTCCCCCCGTGCAAGCCGGGTACTAACGAGCCGTTGGGGGAAGCCCCAGCGACTAGGCCGCACGGTGCCACAGCAGCGGATCCCTTCTATCTTTAAATGCTGATAGAGGGCCACACTTGTGTAGAAGTTGTCCACATAAAGATGGTACCCCTCCTGGAACAAAGGTGACACCAAGTCCCACACAATCTTGCCACTGCTCCCCAGGTAGTCAGGGCATCCGACCGGCTCCAATTTTGAGTCTTTTCCCTCATAGACCCTAAAACCATAAGTATAGCCTGTGGCCATTTCACAGAGCTTATACAGTTTCACCCCATACCGGGCGCGCTTGCTTGGGATGTACTGTTTGATGCCAAGGCGCCCGGTAAAATGTATAAGGGTCTCGTCTACACAGATGTGCTGTTCAGGGGTATAAGCATCTGCAAATTTTGATGACATGCGGTCTATGAGGGGCCGAATTTTGTGGAGCCGGTCATAAGCATGGTGGTCACTTCGATGACAGGTTGTGTTGTCATTGAAGTGCAGGAAGCGCAGGATCATCTCAAATCGTGTCCTGGACATGACAGCAGAGAACATGGGCAGGTGATATATTGGGAGCGTAGACCAATAAGACCGCAATACATTCAATTTGACTAGACCCATGTTAAGGAGAAGGCCCAAAAAAGTTTAAGTTCGGAAACTTGGAGTGGTTTCCACCGGTAAGCCTGGGCATAGTACTTATCCGGGTTGTCGGTGATGTATTGTGTGGCATAACGGTTGGTCTCAGCCACAATTAAGTCGTAGAGATCCTAGGTGAAGAACAGATGAAAAAAGTCTAGGGCCGTTCCTAGATTATCTGTCTCCACCTGGACTCCAGACTGGGCAGTGAAAGGGGGCAGTACGGGTGCGGCGGAACCAGGCGATTGCCAATTGGGATTTGCCAGCACCTCTGGAAGACTATGGGTAGTACGGGCCCGTTTTCTTGGTGGCTGCGACTCGGGTCTTAATGCACGTGCCACCGAACCAGTTTCAACTTCCCTTCTGGTGCTCACCGCTTCACCAGGGTCTACGGAAGTACTGGTGCTTGGTCCAGGAGATGCTGCGCTGCTGGTGTATGCCTCACCATGAAACCTCAGACCAGCGCTAGCACCACTCTGCTGCCCTTGAGGCAGATCCTGCGGTCCAGTGACATGGTGTGTGGTATGCCTGGCTCTAGCCGGGACCTCAACCTCGTTATCGCTATCGGTCAGCGAGTAACTGCTGTCCACAGGTTCGTACTCTGACCCAGAAGATTCGTCGGATGAGACGTCCCAATCGTCCTCATTAGAGTTGGGCCGAACGGTTCGCCTGCGAACGGTTCCATGCGAACTTCCGTGGTTCGCGTTCGCGGCCCGCAGGTGAACCTTTGCGGAAGTTCGGTTCGCCCCATAATGCACATGGAGGGTCAACTTTGACCCTCTACATCACAGTCAGCAGGCCCAGTGTAGCCAATTAGGCTACACTAGCCCCTGGAGCCCCACCCCCCTTATATAAGGCAGGCAGCGGCGGCCATTACGGTCACTCGTGTGCCTGCATTAGTGAGAGTAGGGCGAGCTGCTGCAGACTGTCTCTCATAGGGAAAGATTAGTTAGGCTTAGCTTGTTCCTGGCTGCATACCTGTTCTGTGAACCCACTACTGCATACCTGTACTGTGAACCCACCACTGCATACCTGTTCAGTGAACCCAACACTGCATACCTGTTCTGTGAACCCACCACTGCATACCTGTACTGTGAACCCACCACTGCATACCTGTTCAGTGAACCCACCACTGCATACCTGTTCAGTGAACCTGCCACTGCATACCTGTTCTGTGAACCCACCACTGCATACCTGTTCTGTGAACCCACCACTGCATACATGTTCTGTGAACCCACTACTGCATACCTGTTGTGTTCAGTGAACCTGCCACTGCATACCTGTTCTGTTCAGTGGACCCGCCACTGTATACCTGTTCAGTGAACCCGCCACTGCATACCTGTTGTGTTCAGTGAACCTGCCACTGCATACCTGTTCTGTGAACCCGCCACTGCATACCTGTTCTGTTCAGTGGACCCGCCACTGTATACCTGTTCTGTTCAGTGAACACGCCACTGTATACCTGTTCAGTAAACCCGCCACTGCATACCTGTTCTGTTCAGTGAACCTGCCACTGCATACCTGTTCTGTGAACCCGCCACTGTATACCTGTACTGTTCAGTGAACCCGCCACTGCATACCTGTTCTGTTCAGTGGACCCGCTACTGTATACCTGTTCTGTTCAGTGAACCCGCCACTGTATACCTGTACTGTTCAGTGAACCCGCCACTGCATACCTGTTCTGTTCAGTGGAGCCACTACTGTATACCGGTTCTGTTCAGTGAACCCGCCACTGCATACCTGTTGTGTTCAGTGAACCTGCCACTGTATACCTGTACTGTTCAGTGAACCTGCCACTGCATACCTGTACTGTTCAGTGAACCCGCCACTGCATACCTATTGTGTTCAGTGAACCCGCCACTGCATACCTGTTCTGTTCAGTGAACCTGCCACTGCATACCTGTTCTGTGAACCCGCCACTGTATACCTGTACTGTTCAGTGAACCCGCCATTGCATACCTGTTCTGTTCAGTGAACCTGCCACTGCATACCTGTTCTGTGAACCCGCCACTGTATACCTGTACTGTTCAGTGAACCCGCCACTGCATACCTGTTGTGTTCAGTGAACCTGCCACTGTATACCTGTTCTGTTCAGTGAACCCGCCACTGTATACCTGTTCAGCGAGCCCGCCACTGCATACCTGTTCTGTTCAGTGAACCTGCCACTGCATACCTGTTCTGTGAACCCGCCACTGTATACCTGTACTGTTCAGTGAACCCGCCACTGCATACCTGTTGTGTTCAGTGAACCCGCCACTGCATACCTGTTCTGTGAACCCGCCACTGTATACCTGTACTGTTCAGTGAACCCGCCACTGCATACCTGTTGTGTTCAGTGAACCTGCCACTGTATACCTGTTCTGTTCAGTGAACCCGCCACTGTATACCTGTTCAGTGAACCCGCCACTGCATACCTGTTCTGTTCAGTGAACCTGCCACTGCATACCTGTTCTGTTCAGTGAACCTGCCACTGCATACCTGTTCTGTGAACCCGCCACTGTATACCTGTACTGTTCAGTGAACCCGCCACTGCATACCTGTTGTGTTCAGTGAACCTGCCACTGTATACCTGTACTGTTCAGTGAACCCGCCACTGCATACCTGTACTGTTCAGTGAACCCGCCACTGCATACCTGTTCTGTGAACCCGCCACTGTATACCTGTACTGTTCAGTGAACCCGCCACTGCATACCTGTTCTGTTCAGTCAACCTGCCACTGCATACCTGTTCTGTGAACCCGCCACTGTATACCTGTTGTGTTCAGTGAACCTGCCACTGTATACCTGTTCTGTTCAGTGAACCCACCACTGTATACCTGTTCAGTGAACCCGCCACTGCATACCTGTTCTGTTCAGTGAACCTGCCACTGCATACCTGTTCTGTGAACCCGCCACTGTATACCTGTACTGTTCAGTGAACCCGCCACTGCATACCTGTTCTGTTCAGTCAACCTGCCACTGCATACCTGTTCAGTGAACCCGCCACTGCATACCTGTTGTGTTCAGTGAACCTGCCACTGTATACCTGTTCTGTTCAGTGAACCCACCACTGTATACCTGTTCAGTGAACCCGCCACTGCATACCTGTTCTGTTCAGTGAACCTGCCACTGCATACCTGTTCTGTGAACCCGCCACTGCATACCTGTTCTGTTCAGTGAACCCGCCACTGCATACCTGTTCTGTTCAGTGAACCTGCCACTGCATACCTGTTCTGTGAACCCGCCACTGTATACCTGTTCTGTTCAGTGAACCCACCGCATCAGTGCGCATACCTGTGCAGTTAAGTGAACCCACCTGCCTACGTGAGTGCACGCAGTGTGATATACCACTCCGTGCATACCCGATATGGACAAAACAGGTAGAGGAAGAGGTAGTGCCAGAGCCAGAGGAAGGCCACCCGGCAGGTCTGTGCGAGGTCGTGTAAATGTAATTTCGTGTGGACCTGGCCCACAGTACAGTGCTCGGAAGAAGGCACGTCCCATCACCTCCCAAGATTGTCAGGACGTGGTTGAGTATTTAGCGACACAGAACACCTCATCTTGCTCAGCCACCAGCGCTACTACTAGCACCACTTCCGCTGCATTTGACACCTCGCAAGAATTATTTAGTGTTGAAATCACTGATGCACAGCCATTGTTGTTACAGCCAGATGAATTTTCACCAGCTCATATGTCTGAGTTACGCGGCAACACTATGGATGTAATGTGTAAGGAGGATGAAGGACCTACTGATGGTGCATGTTTGGATTTGTCTGAGGCAAGCGAAGCTGGGCAGGATGATTACGATGATGACGATGATAGGGATCCTCTGTATGTTCCCAATAGAGGAGATGAAGAGGGGGACAGTTCAGAGGGGGAGTCAGAGAGTAGTAGGAGGAGAGAAGTTGCTGAAAGAAGCTGGGGCAGCTCTTCGTCAGAAACAGCTGGTGGCAGTGTCCGGCACCATGTATCGCCACCTATGTACAGCCAGCCAACTTGCCCTTCAGCATCAGCTGCTGAGGTCCCCATAGTGCCCACATCCCAGGGTGGCTCAGCGGTGTGGAAATTTTTTAATGTGTGTGCCTCAGATCGGAGCAAAGCCATCTGTTCACTCTGCCAACAAAAATTGAGCCGTGGAAAGGCCAACACTCACGTAGGGACAAGTGCCTTACGAAGGCACCTGGAGAAAAGGCACAAACAGCAATGGGATGGCCACCTGAGCAAAAGCAGCAGCAGCACACAAAAGAAAAGTCACCCTCCTTCTCCTCTTCCTCCTTCAGGTGCATCATCTGCTTCTGCCGCTTTCTCCCTTCCACCTTCACAGGTACCCTCCTCCACTCCGCCTCTGCCCTTGAGCGGTTCCTGCTCCTCTGCCCACAGCAGCAGTCAGGTGTCCGTGAAGGAAATGTTTGAGCGGAAGAAGCCAATTTCGGCCAGTCACCCCCTTGCCCGGCGTCTGACAGCTGGCGTGGTGGAACTGTTAGCTCGCCAGCTGTTACCATACCGGCTGGTGGACTCTGAGGCCTTCCGTAAATTTGTGGCCATCGGAACACCGCAGTGGAAGATGCCAGGCCGCACTTATTTTTCGAGAAAGGCCATACCCCAACTGCACCGTGAAGTTGAGAGGCAAGTGGTGTCATCTCTTGCCAAGAGCGTTGGGTCAAGGGTACACCTGACCACGGATGCCTGGTCTGCCAAGCACCGGCAGGGCCGCTACATTACGTACACAGCCCATTGGGTCAACCTGGTGGTGAACGATGGCAAGCAGGGCGCAGTGGACCAAATTGTGACACCTCCATGGCTTGCAGGCAGGCCTCCTGCCACCTCCTCTACTCCTGCTACATGCTCTTCGCTGTCCTCCTCCTCCTTGGCTGAGTGGCAGTTCTCCTCTCCAGCTACACAGCCCCAGCTCCGCAGGGCCTATGCTGCATGCCAGGTACGACGGTGTCACGCCATCTTAGACATGTCTTGTCTCAAAGCGGAGAGTCACACTGGAGCAGCTCTCCTGGCTGCTCTTAAGAAACAGGTGGATGAGTGGTTGACCCCGCACCACCTGGAGATAGGCAACGTGGTGTGCGACAACGGCAGCAATCTGCTTGCCGCTTTGCATATGGGGAAGCTGACACACATACCCTGCATGGCACATGTCATGAATCTAGTTGTTCAAAGATTTGTGGCAAAGTACCCTGGCTTAGCGGATGTCCTGAAGCAGGCCAGGAAGGTCTGTGGGCATTTGAGGCGGTCTTACACAGCCATGGCATGCTTTGCGGAAATTCAGCGGAAAAACAACATGCTGGTGAGACGCCTCATTTGAGATAGCCCGACTCGCTGGAATTCGACCCTGCTCATGTTCTCCCGCCTGCTAGAACAGAAGAAAGCCGTCACCCACTACCTCTACAACTACAGTAGAATGAAACAGTCTGGGAAGATGGGGATGTTCTGGCCCGACAACTGGACACTGATGAAAAATGCATGCAGGCTCATGCGGCCGTTTGAGGAGGTGACCAACCTGGTGAGCCGCAGTGAGGGCACCATCAGCGACTTAATTCCCTACGCTTACTTCTTGGAGCATGCTGTGCGTAGAGTGGCGGATGAAGCTGCGAATGAGCGTGACCAGGAACCGTTACGGCAGGAACAGGCATGGGACCAATTTTCATCAGACCCAGCTGTTTCCTCAACACCTGCGGCAGCACAGAGGGGGGAGGAGGAGGAAGAAGAGAAGTCGTGTGCAGAAGATGAGTCAGACTCAGAGGATGATGAGCAAGGTGTTTCTTTGGGGGAGGAGGGGATGGCGGCAGGAGAACACCCGCAGCAGGCATCGCCGGGGGCTTGTGCTGCTCAACCTTCCCGTGGTATTGTTCGCGGCTGGGGGAGGAGGTTGACTTACGTGACGTCATTGCAAAGGGAGAAACAGAGGTGTGTGCATCTAACCAGTTTCACCTGACTTATATACTGGCTGCCTCAAGTCTATTGACTCATACAAATTTGAAATTTAACTGACTTTCGTCTAATTAAAATGGCAGAGCGTTGCAAACTGCAATCGCCTACCAGTAGTGCAGGATCTAAGGCTAACTCCCTGACATACCTGCAGGAGTTGGCCCACGCAAATACTTGCATCTCAACAGGGGCGCCTCGTGTAGGCCTCCTTGTACCCCCAGGAAATGAAGGGCAGTGCAAACGCCCCCACAAAGCATCCACTGCCCGGGAGCGCCGCAACTGCCCCTCACAGGGGGGGGGGGCGAGAACGCATGAACGGCATACTCCCCAGACGCGGCCTACGCCCGGAGAGAACCGTCCACGCTGCCCCCCAAAGGATAGATGCCCTAACCTTGCGAATATTGCTTACCTGTGGTGCATATGCGCATCCTGGGTGCAAACACACAAAAAAGGGGCGAGGGGGGGGGGGACACAGACACCCCTCCGGTGCAACACTACTGCCGGGGGACCCATCCGCGCCCCCCCCCCACACCAACACCCCCAAGAAAAAAGAACATACTGCATTGCAAAGGGAGAAACAGAGGTGTGTGCATCTAACCAGTTTCACCTGACTTATATACTGGCTGCCTCAAGTCTATTGACTCATTCAAATTTGAAATTTAACTGACTTTCGTCTAATTAAAATGGCAATGTGATTTCTGCCCTTAAAACGCTGCTTTGCGTCAAATCCAGATTTTTCCCGGGGACTTTTGGCGTTTATCCCACTCCGCCATGCCCCCCTCCAGGTGTTAGACCCCTTGAAACATCTTTTCCATCACTTTTGTGGTCAGCATAATTTTTTTTTTCAAAGTTCGCATCCCCATTAAAGTCTATTGCGGTTCGCGAACTTTAACGCGAACCGAACCTTCCGCGGAAGTTCGCGAACCCGGTTCGCGAACCTAAAATCGGAGGTTCGGCCCAACTCTAGTCCTCATCCGACTGGGCCATGTACCTGAGAACCTCATCATCGGAATACCCCTTTCTTGCCATGGTGGGCTGCTAAATTTAGGGGGTATTCCTCTGAGACTACCCAGTAAAAAGAGCACCTACCTAGCAAAAGGGAGTACTTGCGGAGCAGAAAGCTGTGGTCACTGAGTTTTGAAAAAAAAATCAAAACTGATCTTTACAGTGCCACAGCTATTGTACAGTGTTTTTTGCAGTGATCAGAAAAAAAAATTCTGTCACTGCGGTGGGGCGGGCTGAACGCAAGTGCAGGCGCACGATCAGGCCTGATCGGCAAACACTGCGTTTTTAGTGGATCCTAGTGACCCCAATATAGATCTGTGTGCGATCAGTAATGATCACTTACAGATACTATATAGTACCAATGCTGATTAGCGACAGTGATGACGCTAATCAGCGACTAATTAGTGACAGTGGTGCGGTGGGCTGAGCGCTAACTGACACTAACACAGGGGCCTAGCTAACTGGCCTAACTGTTAACACTAGTGATACTAAAAACACTGTTTTTAGATCACTAGGATAGTGACGGGGGGGGGGGGGGGGGTGATCAGGGGGCAAACAGACAGCAATGGGGGCAATCAGAAACAATCACAGACAATCAGAGAGCAATCAAGGCAATTACAACACAATTGGAGTGATTAGAGGGCAATCACAGCCAATCAGCGCAATCAAAGCCAATCACGGGGCAATCGAAGCCAATCACGAGACAATCGAAAACCAATCACGAGACAATCGAAAACCAATCACGGGACAATCGAAGCCAATCACGAGACAATCGAAAACCAATCACGGGACAATCGAAGCCAATCACGGGATAATCGAAGCCAATCACGGGACAATCGAAGCCAATCACAGGACAATCAAAAAACCAATCGAGGGACAATCAAAAACCAATCACGGGGCAATCAAAAAACAATCACAGGACAATCTAAGTCAGTCACAGGGCAATTGAGACAATTGGAGCCAATCAAAGCACAATCAAGCGTTACAGACAGGAGATTAGATGTACACAATGGCAGGGGGGTGATCTAGGGCAGGGTGGAGTGATCAGAGGGAGATCTAAGGGCAGGGGGGAGGGTGATCAGGAGCCCGCAGTGACAGGTGGTGACGGGGTGATTGATAGGTGATCGGTAGGTAATTACAGGGGAGAATATACGCAAGCAATGCACTGGCGGGGGGGTCTGTGGGCAATCTGAGGGTTCCGGTGGGTGATTGGGTGCCCGCAAGGGGAAGATTAGGGTCTAATCTGATGGGTAGCAGTGACAGGGGGTGGGGGGGTGATCAGGCGCCCCCAGGGGGCAGTTTAGGACCTGATCTAAAAGATAGCGTTGACAGTTAGTGACAGGGGGTGATTGATAGGTGATTAGGGGGGTGATTGGGTGCAAACAGTGCTGTCAGGGGGTGGGCAGGGGGGGTCTGATGGGTGCTGTGGGCGATCAGTGTGCAGGGGGGGGCAGGATCAGTGTGTGTGTGGTGTCACTTACAGTGCTGCCTTCCTCTCTGGTGGTCGATCGAGCGCTGTGACCACCGGGGAGGAGGCAGCGTGTATAACACGCTTTGTTTACCTAACAAAGCGTGTTATACACTTTCTATAGGCTGGTTTAAAACGTTGCAACCCGCCGGCGCTGCTGATTGGCCGGCGGGTTGACGTCACATGTGGGCGGAGCCTAATGCCGGCGATCGCCCGCAATCCCCTCCCCCAGGACCCGACACCATTCTGCGTTACGTGGTCCTGGGGCTGCCACTTTGCCGCTGCCAATATGAAGTAGGCGGTCGGCAAGTGGTTAAGTAACGTATATGTGCTGCATTATAGTTTTTGGCCACAAGATGGCATCTATCCCTATGTGGTTAGCCTGATCAGCAATAAGCTATGCAGTCACCTAATGAAGTGGGAACTGCTCAGGCTTCCGTTGAGAGAGGAAGTACTTTGACTTCCCTCTCATCTATCCAATCCTGGCTGGAGTGCAAAAGCATTCCAGCAACCTATTGGTCGCATGGGGAGCCAAGTGGGCGGTCTAGAGCGGCCATTTTCGCCGCATGCTGAGCTTTCAATAGTATAAAGCCCAGCAAGTGACAGCACATATTGCAGCCTCCATAGAAGTGCAGATTTTGCGGGAAATGGTGTAAGGCTATCTGTGCCCAGCGACTACCGCCACCACACCACCTCAGATAATGGTACGTTCATGCATGTTTACGTTGAATGAATATTTTTGATACCACAATTTGAAGATACACTGTCTTGGATTTTTTACATGTGTTCCACCGCACTCTGGATTAAACAGCAATAGAAGCAGTGCTGATTGTCGCCCTCTCCTCTCCTTTACTGTATTGCAACTTCTAATCAATCAGAGCACGCTATCAATACCAGAAGTGTGGATGAAGAGGTGTGTGTTTTATGCTATATCTTTCCAAATTCAGCGCAAATACTGTAGTGCCGACGCTTTTCTTCTTCTGTCCCAGCTATCTCGTCATGTCACATGTCACTTTGGGTATCCTTGAACTATGTAAACACAATTGCTGTGTAATTTTTTGGGAGGTGTCTGTGCTGTCCGAGTTGTGGGGAGGCCCCAACTGCAGCAGAACCACCGCTTCCTGGAACCTCTCCTAATTTTTTACTGAGCCGTGGTACCACCAAGTGCCATGGTGAACTATGTAAACACAATTGCTGTGTAATTTTTTGGGAGGTGTCTGTGCTGTCCGAGTTTTGGGGAGGCCCCAACTGAGGCAGTACCACCGCTTCCTGGAACCTCTCCTAATTTTTTACTGAGCCGTGGTACCAACACGCTAAGTGCCATGGTGAACTATCTATGCTGCCTGCCAGATGTTACACTTCTCCTTCTGCCTGTGCTGCTACCACTGCCAGGGTGCATTGCCAACTCATCCTGCTGCTGCTCCTGTCTGTGGTACCCGCTAACACCAGCCGTGGTACCAACACACTATGCCATGCCATGGTAAACACAATTGATATGTAATTTTTTCGGGATGTGTCTGTGCTGTCCGAGTTGTGAGGAGGCCCCAACTGCGGCAGTACGACTGCTTCCTGGAACCTTTTCTAATTTTTTAACTTGCCGTGGTACCTACAAGTGCCATGGTGAACTATCTAAACACAATAGCTGTGTAATTTTTTTGGGATGTGTCTGTGCTGTCCGAGTTGTGGGGAGGCCCCAACTGCGGCAGTACGACTGCTTCCTGGAACTTCTCCTAATTTTTGAACTGTGCCGTGGTACCAACAAACTAGGTAGAAAATATAAAATGACTTGCACACCAACACTGAGATCAAAATGCATGAAGTTTTGTATTGATAGAAAAATTGAACAAAGTTGGCTTAAGCCACAAATATACAAAATGTTACAGTTTGAGTATACACAAATAATGGGAGCAAATCATGTGCCCCATGGGATAATGAACCTTGTCTGATGGCTATTAGCCAATGAGTGCTAAACAACAATTATCCATATGTACAGTCAGAGAAGTAGACAACAAACAGTCAATAGCCAGAGTAGACAAAAGGATAAATAGTATACAAGGTTATCCCAAAAGGGTTAATACCCTGACAGCGCCGTTTCGGGGGTTTCCCTTCGTCAGAGGGTATATGTCTGGGCTCCTTGGATGGCTGCTGTGAGCAGAGTAGGAAAAAGATACAATATATACCTATCTCAATGGTGGCACGCCCGCTCCGGACATTTCGGGCCGGCCCGAATGGCGCCAATGATGTCACGCGGCAGGCGCCGCGGGCATCATGACGTCACATCCGGAATCATCCGTCCCCGCCCTGCGCCGCCAACCATGACAGGGCAGCGTGAGCCAGCCCCGACATGGCCGCCGCGCATGCGTGGGCGGAGACAGACGTCCGGGTACGCATAGAGAGGAAATTGCATACATGATAAACAAAAACAGAAGTCCGTAGGCGGGTCTTTATCATAGTAGCGAACGTGTCCGATTCGGAACATAGGGCAGCGCCACCTAGAGGGTACATAAAATAGTGCAATTAGTTCATTATATATACAGTTCACAGCTCAAGGAGACTCCTAAAAGAATTTTAGAATAAGAACACGGTGCAATTTAGCACCAGCAAAGAGTTTATGATGAGCTATCCATACTACTAAAATACACAATGAGTCTGCCAGCATGGACAGCACCCACATATTCATAGCAAGATGAACTATCTCAAAAAAGGAGACAAACTGGTATCTTCATTCATACCTTGGGGGAATTTACTGCCCAATCTATAGATCCAATATAACTCCCTCTGCATCAATTTTAATTCACGATCCCCTCCCCTGTAGGATGGGGCCACCTTCTCAACTACCCTATATCTCAATTGTGTGATGTTGTGTCCAGCCTGCATAAAGTGACGGGCCACTGGGGAGCTCATTTCGCCGCAGCGTATATTGCTGCGGTGTTCACTAATTCTCGTCCTTACGTCTCGTTGTTTGGCCTACATACAGTTGGCCACAGGGGCAAAATAAGCAGTAAACTACAAATGTAGTTGAACAGTTAGCAAAAGTTTTCAATAAGATGCGTTCACCTGTACATGGGTGGGGAAAAGAAGAGCCCCTATAAACATAGCCACATTGAGCACAGTGCCCACATGGGAACATACCCGTGGGACGTGGTAAAGTAGAAAGCCAATTACCTCGATTCTCATCAATCGGTCTGTTGCTCTTAGCATGGACCAGAGTGTCTTTCAAGTTTTTGGATCGTCGGAAGGCACAGATATTAGGTTCACGGAATGTATCACCCAATACTGGGTCACTGTGCAGTATGTGCCAATGTTGCCTTACAACTTTCTGTGCCTGGAGGGATAAAGGAGAATACGTTAAGACCATTGGAATACGATTGGAATTTCTCCTAGGGTTGCAGGTGAGTAAAGAGGCCCGATCCTTATCGGCAGCCCTTGAGAGAGCGTCTATGCTATATCTTTCCAAATTCAGCGCAAATACTGTAGTGCCGACGCTTTTCTTCTTCTGTCCCAGCTATCTCGTCATGTCACATGTCACTTTGGGTATCCTTGAACTATGTAAACACAATTGCTGTGTAATTTTTTGGGAGGTGTCTGTGCTGTCCGAGTTGTGGGGAGGCCCCAACTGCAGCAGAACCACCGCTTCCTGGAACCTCTCCTAATTTTTTACTGAGCCGTGGTACCACCAAGTGCCATGGTGAACTATGTAAACACAATTGCTGTGTAATTTTTTTTGGGAGGTGTCTGTGCTGTCCGAGTTTTGGGGAGGCCCCAACTGAGGCAGTACCACCGCTTCCTGGAACCTCTCCTAATTTTTTACTGAGCCGTGGTACCAACACGCTAAGTGCCATGGTGAACTATCTATGCTGCCTGCCAGATGTTACACTTCTCCTTCTGCCTGTGCTGCTACCACTGCCAGGGTGCATCGCCAACTCATCCTGCTGCTGCTCCTGTCTGTGGTACCCGCTAACACCAGCCGTGGTACCAACACACTAGGTGCCATGGTAAACACAATTGATATGTAATTTTTTTCGGGATGTGTCTGTGCTGTCCGAGTTGTGAGGAGGCCCCAACTGCAGCAGTATGACCGCTTCCTGGAACCTTTTCTAATTTTTGAACTTGCCGTGGTACCTACAAGTGCCATGGTGAACTATCTAAACACAATAGCTGTGTAATTTTTTTGGGATGTGTCTGTGCTGTCCGAGTTGTGGGGAGGCCCCAACTGCGGCAGTACGACTGCTTCCTGGAACTTCTCCTAATTTTTGAACTGTGCCGTGGTACCAACAAACTAGGTGCCATGGTGAACTATGTACACTGCCTGCCAGACATTACACTTCTTTTCCTGCTCCTGTCTCCTGCTGCCGGTGCTGCTAGTTACCACTTCCAGGATGCATCGCCAACTCATCCTGCTGCTGCTCCTGTCTGTGGTACCCACCAACACCAGGGTCCACACAAAACTATTTCTTCTGCTGCCACCAGCTATTACGCCAGTCCTATAGCTGCATCGACCTACTCATCCTGCTGCTGCTCCTGTCTGTGGTACTCCCCAACACCAGGGTCCACCCTAAACTATTTCTTCTGCTGCCACCAGCTATTATGCCAGTCCAATAGCATGCTGCATTGCCCTGCTCCTGCTGCCTGTGCTGCTCACACCGCCAGGGTGCCACAGGCCACTGCTGCTGTGCTGATACCACCTATATTTAACACAAACACAATTGTTGCATAATTTTTTGGAGTTGTCTTGGCTGAAAACTGTCATGTCCCAGTAGTGCGGTTGAACTTTGGACACAATGTGGGCTGCACAACCGCTGTCTGGTACCTAGGCCTGATGTTAATTGACAGCCTTTTTTTTTGTTTTTTTTGTGATTTTTAAAGAGAACCCGAGGCAGGGTTCTTACAATGCTAGTTGCATACAGAGGCTGGGTCTGCCTATAGAGCCCAGGTTCTGTTGCTATTTTAATCCCCCCCCCCCAAATTCCCCCTGTGCTTTGTAATCCCCCCCCCCCCCCCTAAAACACAGCCGCGCTGCTGACACGCAGCTTGTCAGAGCGGGCTGTGTTTCTCTCCTTACTGTCACTCTCGCTGCTGCCCCCCGCCTCCTGCAGAGTTCCGGTCCCGCCTGCGTCCCATCCCGAGAGTGACAGTAAGGAGATAAACACAGCCCGCACAGCGCGGCTGTGTTTTAGGGGGGATTACAGAGCGCAGGGGGGATTTAGGGGGAATTAAAATAGCAACAGAGGCTGGGCTCTATAGGCAGACCCAGCCTCTGTATGCAACTAGCATTGTGAGAACCCTGCCTCGGGTTCTCTTTAAGTCCCCCAAATCATCAATTAGTGTTCCCCTTTAAAAAATAATGATGCTACATGCCTCATTTACCCTAAAAAACGTTTTTAAAGCAATTTAAAGGGCACTTCGGTTTTTGATCCAGATATCCGAATGCGTCCGAATATCCGCGTGAAGGTGGATATCTATGCGTTCGGATTTGGATACCCGATCCGGATAGCTAGGTATCTGGATCCAAATCAATTCGGAATTTAAAAAGGGGTATCCGAGCAACCCTGCTCACTGGTATTCATCTCATTAACCAGTGATACCCTTCAGTTACGTTGTACTGTGCTCACTGGTATTAATCATCTCATTTTGCAGTGATTCATTAGCAACATGTCTGGCAGGGTTCGTGGGGGTGTCAGGAAAGGGAGTTCCATTGCTTCAGCCACTTCTGGGACTGCTCCACAGCCAGGGAGAGGACGCCCAGCTGTACGGGGTCGTGGTGCAGTAGAAAGGGCAGCACAGCCTGGGCCGAGTCAGCGGACGCCGCTATCACAAAAATTTTAAAGCTTCTGGTCCCCGTGTGGTGGTTGAGCAGATGGAACCTGACGTATTGATGGACATCATGACTGCATCCCAGACCTCTACTGTGAACAGCACTCCAAGCAGCAGCAGCCAATGCCCCACGCTTGCTGTGATTTCCACCCCAGCAGCCAGTGGTCAGCGGCCCTCCCAGGACAACAGCGCTCTGTCCCTCAGTCCGGAATCTGGGAACATATTGATGGCTGAAGCTCAGGACCTACTGGGGACTGATATGGAGGTAATTCAGCTCGGGACAGAATCACAACTGTTATTGGACGATGTTGATGAGGAGGGGTCTGTGTCTGGGGATGTAGGGGCGGAAGAGGAGGTGGGGGTCCAGTCAGAGGAAGAGCTTGATGATGTTGTGGACCCTCCGTATGTGCAGCCTGAGTCTGGGAAAAATGGTCTGAGCAGGATGATAAGTCACCTAGGGCTAGGCAAGGATATCGCCATATGTCAGGCAGGGGCAGGTGCAGCAGGGGGCATGGAGGAAGTAGAACGGACACTGCTTCAACCGGCACCACCAACATGCAACCCCCAAGCACAGATTGTTCTGCTGCACCCTCTGCTAGCGGTAGCGTACAGGGCCACAGTAAATTGAAGTCACCGGTATGGAACTTTTTTGAGGTGTCAAGCCAGAACAAAAAATATGCGGTCTGCAACTTATGCAGCAAAAAATTGAGCCGTGGGAAAAATATGTCCAAGATGGATACCTCCTCCCTCCAGGGCCACCTGAAGAGCTGCCACTACCCTCAGTATGAGGAGTTCAAGAGGAGGCAGGCACTGCAAGCAGGGGGTGCTGAGAGCACAAGGCCCACCATCACAGCAGCATCATCCCTCTCTCAGGGTCGTGAATCCGCCGCCGCAGCAGCAGTACTAGCATGCAAGCGCTATTCCACCTCGGCTACTGAAGATACAGACATTGAGGCTGGCAGCCTGTCGTCTCTCTCCTCTGTCTCCCCTGCATCACATCATCAGACCCTGCTGAGGGACACATTTCAGGGTCTGACCAAGCCTCTGCCTCCAAGCCACAGGCGCATCCACAAACTAAATGGCTTTCTGACCCGGGCCATGGCATCGCAGCTCCTTCCCTACTCCCTGGTGCAGGAGGGGAGTGATATGCGGACACTGCTCCAATTTGGCATCCCCGACTGGCATATTCCCAGTCACCACTATTTTTCCAGGGACGCCATCCCAGCACTCCACAAGTTTGTGGTGGCAGACGTGGCCCGTTCGCTCGACTACTCTGTGGGCAAGCGGGTCCACGTGACCGTGGAGTAGTCAATTTGGGACAGGTCGCTACCTGTCCTTTACGGACCACTGGGTGACACTGTCAAAAGAGGGAAGACAACAGCGCAGCAGCCCAGTTAGTGGTGCCACCACGCGGGATCAGGGCGGGGTGTAGCAGGCTCCTCTCATCCCACTACCTCCACACTGACAAAGCAAGCCTGCCTCGGCACCAGCAGTGCCAAGCCTTTGCACTGCCAAGCGCTGCTAAAATTGGTGACCCTGGGGAAGGAGAAGCTTACGGCCGCCAATGTCCTGGCAGCCCTCAGGAAGCAGGAGCGGAGGTGGCTGAACCCCAGAGGCCTGGAAGTAGGGTATGTGGCAGCCGATAACGGGGCCAACCTGGTGGCTGCAGTGCAGCAGGGATACCTCCAGCACATCCCCTGCTTGGCCCACGTGCTGAATCTTGTGGTGCAGCGCTTCCTGTGCACCTACCAGGGGAGGAACGACCTGCTGCAAGATCCCCGGGAGGTGGTACGGTTTTTCCACCTCTCAGCCACTGCCTCTGCACTCCTGACCACCTTACAGCAGCAATATGGCAAGCCACACCGCCTGATAATAGATATGCCAACTCGCTGGAATTCCACTCTGCCCATGTTGGAGTGGCTGTGTCAGCACAGGCTGGCTGTTGGGGCCTTCATGTTAGACCAAACTGTCCCCAGCAACCAGCAAGTCCCCATCATCAGTGCTAGTCAGTGGACACAGATACGGCAAGTATGCCTGGTGCTGAGTCCCTTCCTGGAGGCAACCAATATGGTCAGCAAGGAGCGGGCCTCCGTGTGCCAGTGGGTGCCCATGGTTTGCCTGCTGGAGCAGGCAATGTGCAATTTAATTGATCATGGGGAGGAAGCCCTGAGGCAGCTGGAAAACTAGCAGATGGCAGCACAAGAGGGCTCACAGGTAGTGGAGGAGTTGGAGGTCCCTAACCTGAATGCTGAGAAGGAGGAGCAGAGGCGTTGTACGGGTATGGCGGCTTGGGGAGAATGACATGGTAAATTCAACACACACAAGCAATAGAACACAGCAGTACATGCATCCAGCTACATATAAGTGGTCAGCATGTGCTCGTCAGCCAATCAGGATGCACTGTCATACACCCTTTACCTGCCATACCACATCCAGCAGCCATTAGCATTCAGGTGGGAGGCTTCAGTTGGACGCCATCGCAAGATTGCTTCGCTAGCAGGACCGCCCCGTGCAGGCATCCCTCCCACAGGGTGTATGACAGTG
This sequence comes from Hyperolius riggenbachi, assembly GCF_040937935.1. NCBI lineage: Eukaryota > Metazoa > Chordata > Amphibia > Anura > Hyperoliidae > Hyperolius > Hyperolius riggenbachi. Next base: position 355,023,448 of record NC_090649.1, on the reverse strand, counting down.
CATCCTGATTGGCTGACGAGCACCTGCTGACCACTTATATGTAGCTGGATGCATGTACTGCTGTGTTCTATTGCTTGTGTGTGTTGAATTTAGCATTCAGTATGGAGGCAGTGTTGGTGGGTTTTCTGGATGTGAGAGGTCCAGAGCCTGGGTGTGAGAGGTCCAGGCCCACCTGCACTCCCCTCCAGGTATTGCATATTGGCCTTGGGGCCCCGGCCAGTGAGAGAGGTCCGGGGCCCCTGGCCATCGTGCAAATCAATCGTTGGAGAATGACATGACACAGGAAGAGGACAGGCATGTGATATGGGACAACAAGGCCGATGAAGATGTTGTTGCCAATGCCCACTTGTTTCCTATGGGTGTGCACATGTTGCGCTGCCTTCGCAGGGATCCAGATACGTCTGAAGGGGAAGCTGGGAGAGTTCATGACACCATCCACCACCGAGCAACGCACAAGGGAGTTGCAGGGGGCCCCTGTGCGCAGAGTACTGGAAGCATTCCCCTAGCCTTCCACCCTCACTGTAACTGCTCTGCTGCCAACCCAGCAACCGGTGCCTGACATTGCCACCAGCAGCACAACAACAACCAGCAGCAGCAACTGGCGCCCCGGAAATCTGAAGAGCCTAAGCAAGAGCCTGTATGCAGTGCAGCAGCGAACAGCAGAGGTGCCAGCCACAGCATCTACCTCCACCCAGCACCAGCAACGACTAACCAGCATGGTGGCTGACTACATGGGTTCATTCAGCGGGCTCAATGACACCGACAGCCCCGTGAACCCCTTGGAGTACTGGGTCAAGAGTCTGGACATCTGGAAGGAGCTTGCACAGTACGCCCTGGAACTCCTGTCCTGCCCCCCTTCCAGTGTCCTCGCCGAGAGATGCTTCAGTGCGGCTGGTGGCATGGTCACCGAGAAGCGATCTCTGCTCTTCCACGCCTCTGTGGACAAACTCTTCTTCCTGAAAATCAATCAGGCTTGGGTGGAAGGTGAGTTCCTGGCCCCTATTGTCGGACACAGGGGGACATGAAGTGGCTGCTGCAATGTGTTAACCATGCCTGCCTTTCTAAAGAAAGTTACTTCCTGGCTACCTTGGTTCATTTTTCGCCTGTTGTACTACCAGTGAGTTGCCATGGTCCTTCTGTGCTGCCGAAATGACCGTCCGCTTTGTCCTCCTGACTCAGTCGCTACTACACTCTGCGTTCACACTGCCCGGGTCCACTGACACATCTAATTTTTTTGTGCAGCACTATTACACCGTGCTACTACCAGTTAGTTGCCATGGTCCTGCCACTGACTGGCCGCTTAGACCGCCTGACTCGCTACTAAAGTCTGCGTTCACACTGCCCAGGTCCACTGACAACTCTGCTGTTATGTCATTGCTAATCGCTGCAAACCCCCCCCCCCCCCCCCCCCAAGAAAAAATTACAAGAACCTCTGTGATTGCTTAACGTGTATTTCCTTGTTTAACCTGCCTGGCGTTCTGATAAGATCGCCAGGGAGGCTGCGGGAGGGTTTTTTTTTTAATTAAAAAAAAAACTGTTTCATGCAGCCAACTGAAAGTTGGCTGCATGAAAGCCCACTAGAGGGCGCTCAGGAGGTGTTCTTCCGATCGCCTCCGGCGCCCAGAATAAACAAGGAAGGCCGCAATGAGCGGCCTTCCTTGTTTTGCTTCCCTCGTCGCCATAGTCCTGACGTCAGCCGCCTCCGATCCAGCCCTTAGCGCTGGCCGGAACTTTTTGTTCCGGCTACGCTGGGCTCAGGCGGCCGGGGGGACCCTCTTTCGCCGCTGCTCGCGGCGGATCGCCGCAGAGCGGCGGCGATCAGGCAGCACACGCGGCTGGCAAAGTGCCGGCTACGTGTGCTGCTTTTTACTTGAGCCAAATCGGCCCAGCAGGGCCTGAGCGGCAGGCTCCGGCGGTACTAGACGAGCTGAGCTCGTCCAGACCGCCCAGCAGGTTAAAACCACTTCTTACCAATTAATAGCCCCATTTAAGGTGTTGATTTTACTTTAAAATCCATTTTCTCAAAAACAAAACCATTATATGAATTTTTTTGTTTAAGTTGTAGCCCCTTCTCACCTTGATAATCCATGCAGTTTGGGGGATTGTAGCATGTATGGGGGCTTTGCTATTAACGTTAAAAGAAGATCCGGCCGTGATTGCCTCATTCACGACCGAAAATTGGTGTTGTGGCGTGGACTCATTTCATAATTCGGAACCAATCACGCCAGAGGCGTGATACTCTGCAATTTCTGGACTGACCTGCAGAGGGAGCTCTGTGAACACTTGGAGAAGTCACATGACCAGCTTCCACTATTTAAGACTGTGGCTAGCAGACAGAAGTTCCTAGGTCATTCTGTGCTGTTAGGCCTGTGCTCTGGTCACTAGAGATGGCCCTAACGGTCGTTGCGAACTTCCGGGGTTCGCGATCGTGGAGAACTGCGAGCTTTTCCGGAAGTTTGGTTGGCCCCCATAGTGCATCATGAGGGTGAACTTTGACCCTCTACATCAGTCAGAAGTAGAGATGTAGCGAACGGTTCGCCAGCGAACGGTTCCAGGCGAACTTAGGGGGTCCGCCTGCACCAGGCGAACTTTTGCGGAAGTTCAATTCGCCCCATAATGCACTATGAGGGTCAACTTTGACCCTCTGCATCACAGTCAGCAGGCACATTGTAGCCATTCAGGCTACACTAAGCCCTGGAGCCCCACCCCCCCTTATATAAGGCAGGGTCTGGCGGCCATTAGCCTCACTCGTATGCCTGCTAGAGAGAGGAAAGGGACAGCTGCTGCAGACTTTTTCTCCTAGGGACAGATTAGTTAGGTTCTAGGTTGCTTTGCTTGCTCCTGGCTGATTATTATTGCTTTTAAAGCACCCAGCAACAGCTCTTTTCAGAGTTCAACCTGTACATTTTTTTTTTTTTCTGCGTGTCAAACTGACACTTTTGTTGCATGCACAGCCTTGCTAATTGATATTGTGTGTGCCACTGCCAGCAGCCCAGCACATTCAGTGACTACCTGTGTGTGTGACAGGGAGCTGCACATTGTACTACCCAGTACTGCATATACCCCAGTACCTGTTGTGTTTACTTAACCCACCTCATCACTGCATATACCTAGCGTTGTGTTGAGTGAACCCAGCTCACTGCATATAGCTAGCATACCCCCGAGATGGACAAAATGGACAAACCAGGTAGAGGAAGAGGTAGAGGCAGACCCAGAGGAAGGCCACCAGGCATCGGCAGGTCTGTGGCTGTGCGAGGTGGTGTTGCTGTGATTTCGTGCGGACCTGCCCCAAAATACAGTGCTCAGAAGAAGGCACGTGCCATCACTTCCCAAAATCGTGAGGAGGTGATTGAGTATTTAACACAGAACACCTCATCTCCCGCAGCCACCAACGCCACAACAAGCACCACATCCGCTGCATTTGACACTTCGCAGGAGTTATTTGGTGGTGAAATCACTGATTCCCAGCCACTACTGCAACAACAACAAGAAGGCGCAGGTACACCACCTCATACGTCTGAGTTAGGTGGCGATAGTATGGACGTAACGTGTATGGATGGGGATGGTGGACCACCTGAAGTTGGTGCACTTGAGGAGGTGTCTGAGGAAAGCGCAGCTGGCCAGGAGGATTATGATGACGATTATACGGATACCACATATGTTCCCGGTAGAGGAGATGACCAGGGGGACAGTTCAGAGGAGGAGTCAGAGAGGAGTAGGAGGAGACGATTCCATGATAGAAGCAGAGGGAGCTCGTCCTCAGAAACAGCTGGGGGCAGTGTCCGGTGCCATGTATCACCAGCTATGGCCAGCCAGCCAACATGCCCTTCAACGTCAGCTGCTGATGCCACCGTAGCGCCATCACCCCAGGGGGGTTCAGCGGTTTGGAAATTTTTTAACGTGTGTGTCTCAGATTGGAGCAAAGCCATCTGTTGTCTCTGCCAGCAAAAATTGAGCCGTGGAAAGGCCAACTGTCACGTAGGGACAAGTGCTTTACGAAGGCACCTTGAGAGAAGGCACAAACAGCTATGGCAAGAACACCTGAGGAAAAGCAGCACCCCTCAAAAGACAAGCCGCGGAGAACAACCGCGGCAGCCGTCACAGGGGGCTTCTGCTGCTCCACGTTCCCATGATATTGTTCGTGGCTGGGGGGAGGAAGAATGGATACACTTTCAAACAATTTAAAAATACAACCATCTAAACTTTCAAACAATTTAAAAATACAACCATCTAAACTTTCAAACAATTTAAAAATACAACCATCTATCATTTTCAAAAATTTTTCAAAAAAGGGCAAAAAAACTTGCCCTCCGTAAAACATTCTTGGCAAATGCTTTCGACTTGGTTTGTCTTCCGCTGGCTCAAGGGTCCATCTGACCACAGATGCCTGGTCTGCAAAGCACGGTCAGGGCAGCTACAGCATGGGTCTCAGCAGGCTCCCACTTCGGGCCGGAATCCAACCTTCATTCCACGCGGTGACAATGGCAGACTTGCCCTCCATAACGCATTCCCGTTAAAGGATTTAAAGTTAATTCATTTCAAATACACAGCAGGGTGAGGAAGGGTGAGTGAGGAAGAGCAATCTCGCCATGTTGCGCAGTAGTCCAGCATGGCCGTCACTAAACAAACAGCTGTTTGCGGTGCGTTACACAGTGAGTTTGGTGTGTCAATGTGAAGCAGTACTCTAATTACACTCCCTGATTGATGTATACACATGCAAGATGTTTTAAAGCACGTTAGGCCTGCAATTTAGCATTCAATGTGATTTCTGCCCTTAAAACGTTGCTTTGCGTCACATCCAGATTTTTTCCCCGGGACTTTTGGCATGTATCCCACTCCGCCATGCCCCCCTCCAGGTGTTAGACCCCTTGAAACATCTTTTCCATCACTTTTGTGGCCAGCATAATTTTTTCTATTTTTCAAAGTTTGCCTCCCCATTGAAGTCTATTGCGGTTCGCGAACTTTTCCGCGAACCGAACCTTCTGCGGAAGTTCGCGAACCCGGTTCGTGAACCGAAAATCGGAGGTTCGCGACATCTCTAGTCAGAAGGCACATTGTAGTCAATTAGGCTACACTCCCTCCTGGAGCCCCCTCCCCTTATAAAAGGCAGGCAGCGTCAGGCTTTTCACTCACTCGTGTGCCTGCAGTAATTAGTGAAGGCATAGCTGCTGCAGACTCTCCTAGGGAAAGCTTAGTTAGGCTCTTGTAGGCTTGTTAGCTTGCTCCTTGCTGATTTTTTTTATTGCTGAAAAAGCACCCCACAACAGCTCTTTTGAGAGATAATTTTGTTCTTGTGATCTATTTTTTTTTCTCCCCCTGTGTGTCCCACTGACACTTGTATTGCTTAGACAGCCTTGCTAATTCCTACTGTGTGTGCCACTGCCAGGCCCAGCACACTCAGTGATTACTACGTGTGTGTGTGTCAGGTGCACATTGTAATACCCACTGCATATACCTACCTGTTGTTCACTGTGCACCCACTCACCTACGTGAGCGCACGCAGTGTGATATACCACTCCGTGCATAACTGTTAACTGCACCTGTGTGACTGCACATTGTATTACTCAATTCAGTGCATACCTTTCACTTCATCCCCCCCCCCCCCCCCCGATATGCACAAACGGACAAAACAGGTAGAGGTAGAGGCAGACCCAGAGGAAGGTCACCCGGCAGGTCTGTGTGAGGTCGTGGTGATGTGATTTCGTGCGGCCCTCGACCAACGTACAGTGCTCAGTAGAAGGCACGTCCCATCAACTCCCAAGATTGTCAGGACGTGGTTGACTATTTAACACAGAACACCTCATTTTCTGCAGCCACCAGCGCTACTACAAGTACTACATCCACTACATTTGACAGTTCCCATGAGTTATTTAGTGTAGAAATCACTGATGCACAGCCATTATTGTTACAACCAGATGAAGGCGCTAAGCAAGTTACACCACCTCATATGGTGAGTTTGGCGACACTACGGACGTAACATGTGCGGAGGGGGATGATGAAGTACCTGCTATTGGTGCAGTTTTGGAGGTGTCTGAGGCAAGCGAAGCTGGGCAGGATGATTATGATGATGATACGGATCACACCTATGTTCCCAATAGAGGAGATGGACAGGGGGGCAGTTCAGAGGGGGAGTCAGAGAGGAGTAGGAGGAGACGAGTTCCTGAAAGAAGGAGGGGGAGCTCATTGTCAGAAACAGCTGGTGGCAGTGTCCGGTGCCACCTATGTACAGCCAGCCAACGTGCCCTTCAACATCAGCTGCTGATGCCACCATAGTGCCATCACCCCAGGGGCGCTCAGTGGTTTGGAATTTTTTTTTAATGTGTCTGCCTCAGATCGGAGCAATGCCATCTGTTCTCTCTGCCTCCAAAAATGGAGCCGTGGAAAGGCCAATACCCACGTAGAGATGGGCCGAACGGTTCGCCGGCGAACGGTTCCAGGCGAACTTTGGGGGTTCGCGTTCGCCTGCATCAGGCGAACTTTTGCGGAAGTTCGATTCGCCCCATAATGCTGTATTGAGCAAAATTTTTAGCCTTCATTTCACTGTCAGCAGACATGTTATTGTCAAACACACTGCTTTCAGTGCAAGAGAACCCGCCCACCCTCCCTTCAAGCTTTATACCATTTGACTCAGTTGTCTGGCTACACTAATTAGTTATGGGACAGCTGCTACACACTCTGCTAGGGAGATTTTAATTGGCCTCCCTTCTCCCTCCTCCCTCCTCCCTCCCCCCTCCTCCCTCCTCCCTCCCCCCTCCTCCCTCCTCCCTCCCCCCTCCTCCCTCCTCCCTCCCCCCTCCTCCCTCCTCCCTTCTCCCTTCTCCCTTCTCTCTTCTCTCTTCTCTCTTCTCTCTCCTCCCTTCTCTCTTCTCTCTCCTCTCTTCTCCCTTCTCTCTTCTCTCTCCTCTCTTCTCTCTCTTCTCTCTCCTCTCTCTTCTCTCTCCTCTCTTCTCTCTCCTCTCTTCTCTCTCCTCTCTTCTCTCTCCTCTCTTCTCTCTCCTCTCTTCTCTCTCCTCTCTTCTCTCTCCTCTCTTCTCTCTCCTCTCTTCTCTCTCCTCTCTCCTCTCTCCTCTCTCCTCTCTTCTCTCTTCTCTCTTCTCTCTCCTCCCTTCTCTCTCCTCCCTTCTCTCTCCTCCCTTCTCTCTCCTCCCTTCTCTCTCCTCCCTTCTCTCTCCTCCCTTCTCTCTCCTCCCTTCTCTCTCCTCCCTTCTCTCTCCTCCCTTCTCTCTCCTCCCTTCTCTCTCCTCCCTCCTCTCTCCTCCCTCCTCTCTCCTCCCTTCTACCCTTCTACCTATTCCCTCCTCCCTCCTACCGGAGGGAGGAGGGTCTCTTCTGCCAGGGAATTATACTATTTTAAAAACCAGTATACATCATACCATAGCTGGGAATACATACATGAGTATACATCATACCATAGCTGGGAATCGAACCCAGATCTCACTGTGTGGTGGGCATGTCACCCTAAGCACTGTACCACTACAGAAGTAAGTGAAGCTAGCCTAAAATTTAACATTTATGCTCAATGCAATAGAACCATTAGGTTGCTTAAAGGAGAACTGTAGTGAGAGGTATATGGAGGCTGCCATATTGATTTCCTTTTAAGCTATACCAGTTGCCTGGCAGCCCTGCTGATCTATTTGGCTGCAGTAGTGTGAATCACACCAGAAACAAGCATGCAGCTAATCTTGTCAGATCTTACAAAAATGTCAAACACCAGATCATACCATAGCTGGGAATCGAACCCAGATCTCACTGTGTGGTGGGCACATCACCCTAAGCACTGTACCACTACAGAAGTAAGTGAAGCTAGCCTAAAATTTAACATGTATGCTCAATGCAATAGAACCATTAGGTTGCTTAAGGCCCCGTTCAGACTGCAGAACGCAGACCGCAACGCATGCGGACCGCAACGCGTACGAACGCACGCCATCCGCGTTCGTATGCGTTGCGTGGCTGATCCCATCACTGAAAAGTGAATGGGACAGCCATGCGTTTTTACAAAAAATGCGTGCAGCATGCGTTTCCGGACCGCACAGGTCCGGAACGCATGCAGTGTGAACATCAGACATTGCACTCTATGCAATGTCTGATGTCGTGCGTGTCGGCCACCTGCACGCGTTTCCAAAACGCGGCTGGAAACGCGTGCAGTGTGAACGGGGCCTAAGGCTTCTTGCACACCAAGACGTTGCATTAGGTGGCACGTTAAGGTCGCATAACGTGCACCTAACACAACGTATGGTGCTGCAAGAGCCGACGGATGGAGGAGGAGGAGTAGGAGGAGAAGAGGAGGCAGCAACAGGGCTGCCTGCAAGTCGTGGTGGTGTCACCAACTCTGCTGCACAGCCACATATTCCATGCTTGGCAGGCATCAACAGGTTGACCCAATGCGCAGTGTATGTGATATACCTGCCCTGACCATGTTTTGCAGACCAAGTATCAGCAGTCATACCCTTGGTATGTCGGACCCATACCCCAACACTGTGCGCCAGAGATGACTTGTCTTTCCCCTTAATGCTACAGGTTGGGGATTGCCTTTTTTGATAAGTACTTTCTGCCCGGTACCTTCCACTGAGGTGTCCCAATCGTGACACATTTCTTGAAGGCCCCAGACTCCAACAGCTTTTATGGTAGAAGCTGACGGACTAGCAGTTCCGACAAGCCAGCTGTCAGACGCTGGGAAAGGGGGTGATTGGCAGACATTGGCTTCTTCCGCTCAAAAACTTCCTTCACAGAAAGCTGACTGCTCTGGGCAGATGAGTAGGAACTGCTCAAGGGGAGAGGCGGTGGAGTGCAGGGTGCTTGAGAGGGGGCAAGGACAGCAGAGGTTGACGTGGCTGAAGATGCTTTTGGACCAGGAGGAGGAGGGTGGCTTTGTGTTTGTGTGCTGCTTTTATTAATGTGTGCATACCATTGTTGTTTGTGTTTTGCGATCAGGTGCCTTCGCAAAACAGTTGTCCCTTGTGATGTTTGCTATTTATTATTCTTGCAAAATGTATTTTTTTTTTCCTGCTGTGATCTGTATATTGCCTTGTTGATTTTAGCTTGCTGGAGTCAGGTGGATTTTCTGTTGTTCTACTGTCTGTTAGCAGACTTGTCCTTATCTGGTCATGTTTACTAAAGGCTCGTACAAACGCTCTACTTTCAGGAACGATGGGTCCGTCAGACCCTCCCGTTGGGCGGGCGTTCCAGCGACAGTATAGCGTGTGTACAGTCTGTCAGGCAGACTGATAAGGCTGTTTCTGAACGATCCGCTGAGCCTGCCGACACTGTACACACTCTCTACTGTCGCTGGAACGCCCGCCAAGCGGTAGGGTCTGATGGACCCGTCGTTCCTGAAAGTAGAGCATGTGTACAAGCCTTTATAAACAGTGGTCTGACTGCTTTCTGCTGGACCACACAGCTCCTGGAGGAGGGAATTTTCTGTATCTATTGAATGGTCTGGGAGCAAGGCATCTCCAGGTAGACAGGATCCTGTATTTGCCATATAAGGTCAGATACTGAGGGAGTGAGTAAGTGAAGGAGCAAGCTGCGGTGCTGGTTCTCCAACCCAGTAACCACAAAAATGAACAACCTTCCTCTTTTCACGTGCTATAACAAATACTTTATTGATGGCATACAAAAATTCCAGCAAATATCACAAAGAACCCTCCCCTTTAAAACCTTTAAAACCAACTCTGGTAAGTACATGGAGCCATATTATTCTTATCTTGTTTCTCACCCCACTGTCACAGTGATGGTTACTCTCAAATATGATCGCTCAGCCTAAGCCTATGCAGATCACATTGGTCCACCAAACACTGTCTGACATCTGTGGGCCCACCACCAGCGCACACCGGGAGGCCTCCACTCACACACTGCTAGATGGCCATCTGATGTAGTACACTATCGCTATATTCAACCTGTTCCACACTTGGCTTTTTCCTCCAATAGGCTGCGACTTTCCTGTGTGTTCCTTGCACGGTATCTCTAAATGCAATGGTGTATTCCTGGTTTCTGTTGTTACTATTAAATATTCCCTTTTTCACTGAAGAATTCCCTCTGCATAAACACTGCAGCTCCTTGGAAGCCTGTATGCCCATCTACTTAAGCACAGTCCTCAATAGGCAGCAGAGCTGATACTGTAAACAATCAGCCCGTAGCAGTTGTGGCTGTGGAAAGATTGATTAAGCACTTACGCTACCGGCATTCACCGCATATCTTCACGGGGGAGCTCCGCTCAGGGCGCATAACAGTGGCTGGATGGTGTACTGGTTAAGGGCTCTGCCTCTGACATGGGAGACCTGGGTTCGAATCTCGGCTCTGCCTGTTCAGTAAGCCAGTAATTCAGTAAGGAGTTCATTGGGCAAGACTCCCTAACACTGCTACTGCCTACTGAGTGCGCTCTAGTGGCTGCCTCGCAAGCGCTTTGAGTCCGACAGGAGAAAGGCGCTATACAAATACTGCCATTATAACAGTCCAGTCGCCCGACGTCCTCGTCACCCCGCAGCTTGAAACCGGTGCCTCACTTCAACAATCTTCCCCCGGAGGTCCGCGGACAGGCGCTGTAGGTTCCTTTTCGTGAGTGCTCACATGACTTCAACCAGGACCCTCCCGCTGACGCGTTTCGCCCCGCCCATGGGGCTTTTTCAAAGCGTAATGGGTTGGGGCTCTCAGGAATAGACTTCCCTTTTATTTGGTTATACACTACTTTTCTTTAACCCTCTATAGGCTGGCACATCCTGACTGTGTGTCAGCCATAGCATACTGGTCAAGGGCATCACCTCCGACATGAGAGACCAGGGCCCAATTCCAGCCAGGGTCAGCATCCATCATATTTATATTTATTAAATAAATCTCTGCCTAAGTGTCAGCTGACTATCCTGTCAGCTGACACTACCTCTGTTGCCGCCTCAGACCATACTGCGGCCGAGAGGAGCAGGACATCCACCAACCAGTATGCGCAGAGCAATCCCCAGTGCGCGCGTCACCAGCGGATTATGGCTGCCATCATGCGGAAGTGCCAGGACACGACCTACTCTTTTCGGAGAGATGGCCACGTCACTGGATCTTGGAGGTAAGTCCCTTACAGTACCCCCTCCAGGAGTGGTCTCCGATAACACTCCAACCAATGTTTATCTGGAAATTTACCATAAAATTCATCATTCAGGCGGTTGGCATGCACTTTCCTGGCCGGAACCCATGACCTCTCCTCTGGTCCATACCCTTTCCAATCAATGAGGAACTGAAGAGAATTTCTTACCATACGAGAATCAAGGATTCTTTCTACCTCAAATTCCTGTTCCCCATCCATCTCAGCTGGAGGAGGTGGAGACCTGGAAATGTCAAAACGATTTCAATAATGAGACATGAAAAGTATCAACCCCTCTTACGGAAGATGGTAATTTTACTCTGTAGGTGACCTTGTTTGTTCTTTCCGTAACAGGATATGGTCCTATGTATTTAGGCCCCAACTTGGCTGAAGGTTGACAAAGCGGAATGTTACGGGTAGACACCCAAACCAAGTCACCTGGAGTGAATTCTGTCTCGGGGAATGCTGCAAAACGGCAAACATTTTCTGATGCTCAGTTGCTGATTTTATCTTGTCACACACCTGCTTCCAGACATCAGAAAAATGTTTGAGCCAATCCTCCAAACTGGGAAGAGCAGAGGGTGGACCAGAGAGAGAACAGAACTTCGGGTCCAGACCAGAAACAATCTGAAATGGAGACATCTTGGTAGAAGCATTAACCAGATTAGCTGCGAATTCAGCAAATGATAAATATTCTACCCTATTTTCTTGGCAGTCAGCTACAAAAAAACCTTAAATATTGCTCCAAAGATTGGTTCATTCTTTTCGTCTGACCATTCGTTTCTGGATGAAAACCAGAAGAGAAAGATAAATGCCAAGACAGGAACAGAATGCACGCCAAAATTGGGAAACAAATTGTACTCCACGATCAGATACCACATTTTCTGGAATACCATGTAACCTGACAATATTATCAATAAAAATTTGAGCCAATTCTTTGGCAGAAGGCAGTTCAGATAGTGGCACAAAATGGGTCATCTTACTAAACCTATCAATGACTAGAGATGGCCCAAACCTCCGATTTTCAGTATAGGAACCAGGTTCGCGAACTTCTGCAAAAAGTTTGGTTTGCGCGAACTTCCGCGAACCGCAATAGACTTCAATGGGTAGGTGAACTTGGAAAAGTCCCGGGGAAAAATCTGGATGTGACGCAAAGCAACGTTTTAAGGGCAGAAATCACACTGACACACCAAGCTCACTGTGTAACGCACCGCAAACAGCTGTTTGCGTAGTGACGGCCGTGCTGGACTGGTGCGCACCATGGCGAGAGTGCAGGCCGTGGCGGATTTCAAGCCCATATGGTCGCCGGGCTGTGGTAGCTCAATGATAGAACGGTGACTGTCCAGCTAATCAAATTTGGTCTGTCCACAATGAAGCAACAACCTTATTATCTTGGGTGTGCCCCCCCCCCCGAGCCTAGACACTCATATAGCTGGCGGTCATTGCTTCATTGTGATACGCAAGCCCCTTTACCACGGTAAGGTAATGATCACGAAGGGGAATGGGCACATGTACATGCCTTTTGATTTGTTGTTGCAGCTGCAGTGCAGCCAGAAAAATTAGGCAGGCATGTACACGCAGCGGAAAAATTAGCGAGCAGAGGCTTTAAAAATTCAGGAATCCGCCTGGAGTCCAGGACCCTGTTGGTGGTAGCGGAGAAGGCAAGCGGCCTGCAGGCAGAGATGCTGTGTGGAGAGCGACTTAGTCTTGGGGCAGGCAGCCAGTCACACGGCGTGCAGGCAGAGACACTGTGTGTGGGGACTGACTTAGTCTTCGGGTGGGCGGTGGCCCTCTGGTATCCATGCCTCATTCATTTTGATAAAGGTCAGGTACTGAACACTTTTTTGTGACTTAGGTGACTTCTCTTCTCAGTGACCATGCCTCCAGCTGTGCTGAAGGTCCTTTCTGACAGGACGCTTGACAGGGCAAGACAGAAGTTGGATGGCAAATTGGGACAGCTCTGGCCACAGGTCAAGCCTACGCACCCAGTAGTCCAAGGGTTCATCGCTGCTCACAGTGTCTACATCCACACTTAAGGCCAGGTAGTCGGCTACCTGCCGGTCCAGGATTTGGTGGAGGGTGGATCCGGAAGCGCTAAGGCGAGGTGTTGGACTAAATGTCAGCATGTCCGACATCACCCTGAGATCGCTGGAGCATCCTGTCCTTGCCTGCGTGGACATGGAAGGATCAACAGGGATATGTGAGGGAGCAGGCTGGAGTTGTACTTTGTACTGGTTGAACTCGATGGACGTATGTCTTTTTTTCAACCAAAATAACTATGTAACTATGTACTGGCAGTGGTATCTTCATTGCGTGGTGCTGTGACCTCACCCTTAAACGCATTGTAAAGCATAGTTGCCAGCTTGTTCTGCATGTGCTGCATCCTTTCTGCCTTCTAGTGAGTTTGTAACATGTCCGCCACTTTGTGCCTATACCGAGGGTCTAGTAGCGTGGCCACCCAGTACAGCTCATTCCTCTTGAGTTTTTTTATATGGGGGTCCCTCAACAGGCTGGACAGCATGAAAGACACCATCTGCACAAAGTTGGATCTAGATGTACTCTCCATCTCCTCTTGCTCCTCCTCAGTGACATCAGGTAAGTCCTCCTCCTCCCCCCAGCCATGAACAATACCATGGGAACGTTGAGCAGCACAAGCCCCCTGCAACGCCTGCTGCAGTTGTTGTTCTGCCGCCGCCGCCTCCTCCAAAGAAACATCTTCCTCATCATCAAAGTCTGACTCCTCTTCCCCACACGACTCTTCCTCCTCCTCCCCCCTCTGTGCTGCTGCAGGTGTTGAGGAAACCTCTGATTCTGATGTAAATTGCTCTCACAACTATTCCTGCCATAACTGTTCCTCTTCACGCTCCTCCACAGCTTGATCCACCGCTCTACGCACGGCACGCTCCAGGAAATAAGCGTACGGGATCGCTGATGGTGCCTTACCAGGTTGGTCACCTCCTCAAACGGCCGCATGAGCCTGCATACATTTCGCATCAGTGTCCAGTCCGGGGGCCAGAACATCCCCATCTCCCTAGATTGTGTCCTTCTACTGAAATTGTAGAGGTACTGGGTGACAGATTTCTCCTGTTCTAGCAGGCGAGAGAATATGACCAGGGTCGAATTCTAGCGAGTCGGGCTATCGCATATCAAGCGTCTCACCAGCAAGTTGTTTCTCCGCTGAATGTCCGCAAAGCGTGCCTGAAATGCCCACACAACTTCCTGGCCTGCTTCAGGACGTCCTCTAAGCCTGGGTACTTTGACACAAATCTTTGAATGACTAGATTCAGCACATGTGCCATGCAGGGTACATGTGTCAGCTTTCCCAAATTCAACGCGGAAAGGAGATTGCTGCCGTTGTCACACACCACGTTGCCGATCTCCAGCTGGTGCGGGGTCAGCCACTGATCCACCTGTTTAAGAGCAGCCAGGAGAGCTGGTCCAGTGTGATTCTCCGCTTTGAGGCAAGACATGTCAAGATGGCGTGACACCGTCGTACCTGGCATGCAGCATAGGCCCTGGGGAGCTGGGTCTGTGTAGCTGGAGAGGAGATTGCAGCACCAGTAGAGTTGACCTGCCACTCAGCCGAGGAGGAGGACGACGACCGTGAAGAGGATGAAGCAGGAGGAGAGGAGGTGGCAGTAGGCCTGCCTGCAAGCCGTGGAGGTGTCACAAGTTTGTCCGCTATCGGTCACCAGGTTGACCCGATGGGCTGTGTAAGTAATGTAGTGGCCCTGACTGTGCTTGGCAGACCAGGCATCCGTGGTCAGGTGGACCCTTGACACAACGCTGTGTGCCAGAGATGACACCACTTGCCTCTCCACTTCATGGTACAGTTTGGGTATCACCTTTTTAGAGAAATAATTGCGGCCTGGAATCTTCCACTGCGGTGTCCCAATGGCCACAAATTTACGAAAGGCCTCAAAGTCCACCAGCTTGTATGGTAACAGCTGGTGAGCTAGCAGTTCTGCCACGCCAGCTGTCAGACGCCGGGCAAGGGGGTGACTGGCAGAAATTGGCTTCTTCCGCTCAAAGATTTCCTACACAGACACCTGGCTGCTGTGGGCAGAGGAGCAGGAACTGCTCAAGGGCAGAGGCAGAGTGGAGGAGGGTGGCTGTGAAGGTGCGAGGGAGAAAGGGGCTGAAGATGCTGCACCTGAAGGAGGAAGAGGAGAAGGAGGGTGGCTTTTCTTTTGTGTGCTGCTTATGAACACTCATGTCCAAGGCAGACGTGCCCTGTAGGTACATTAAAAAGTATTATTCACTTTATTATAGTATTAATTATTAAAAGAACGACTACCATTGTGTATAGGTTAGTCACCAGTGAATATTCTCAAATTGAGACTGCAGCCCTCCACTATGGGGGTCCTGGCTGATCCCCCCCCCCCCTTCCACCTGGTCTGAACAGGTGGGGTGTAGCTATCCCATGGGTGGGTTGCTAGTAGGCACTAGTTACGGTGACTGGGACCAGAGTGTGACTGCATATGATAGTTACGTTACATATCACAATTACAGACACCTCTATTTGTAGAGATCCTCATACCACCGTCAATGGGAGGCAATAAATTACAAAAGGTGTTCAAAAACGTGCATAGTGCTGTACATAAACCTTAATGAGATCACATTTCACCTAAACTGCTTCATCAGAAGGTGCTATACATATAATATACAAGTGCTATACAACAAACACATCACACTATGTACAAAATTACAAAATGCCCCCCGTAGTAAAGCCCCAGTCAGAGCTGAGTGTGCTGAGTGCAGCTGTTTTTTATATATATATATATATATATATATATATATATATATATATATATATATATATATATATATATATATATATATTAAAGAGGGCAGGAAGAGGCTGGAGTTGTGAATTGGAGGACACACCCACTATCCAGATGGGGTGATCATCCAAATAAAGCGTTATACCCAAAATGTGGGTGTTAAATAATAGCAGGGGAGAGTACCTCGACCTCCCTCTCACATCATTGGGTTCTAAGTCTGAGGAGGGTCTCCACTGGGCTGAAAATAGGTGAGGAACGCAATCTGTGTTCCAGCCGCTGTGTCGGGGGCGGAGAGTGCGTTCGCTCGGCGGATGAGCGGACAGTATGACGCTATCATGCCAATCTCTGAAGAGGCCGTTTGCGATTACGGCGAAACATGTCAGATAGGCATCAGACAATCACCGGCCACGCTGCTAGACTCTACCAAAACTGGTCACAAGTTGCACATGAGACATCAACTAAGCCATCCAACCGGGAGGATGTGGTAACTATGCCTGTTATCCTCAAGTGTATAAGATCTGGCCAAGAGAACCCTTACGGAGTGTATGCAATTATCTGCTGAATCTTTCTATTGCTTACTGGGTGCCAAGATCACGCTGCTTTGAGTTCTGTGCAATGCTATGTGCATACTAACAGACTTGTTGGCAATGCCTCAATTGTGTTCATGACAGGAATGTCAATAAGATGCTGTTACACAACTAAACCAGTTTTTTTGCTACTACTAATCAGCACTGCTTGAATCTGCAACTAACACCTCCAGCCTGGAGTGATTGACACTGTCTATCCTACTTGTTTATGATCCATACAGCGTGGCTTTTTAGGACTGCAAGTGGGTCCTATTCCACATCAGCTTCACTTGACGGGATTTGAGGCACTTTTGTGGTCAAATGTGTATGAGCTATATACCAATAACCTGGATTAAAAGCCTGCAGATTCATATCCTGGGTTCTCCCTTTCGGAGATATTGAACTTATTCTGAGATCTATAGCTCTTCCAGTTTTTTGCAAAGAGTCTTGACTGTTGTGGTCAAGTGGCCTTTTTAGTATAAATGTCATATTTATGTTGTTGTTTAGTTATTGTTGAGGGGTTATATGTGAGGGGTTTTATTGGATTTGAATTTTGTTATAATAAAAGGATGAATTTTGCATGCACCCAAGAGTCAGTTTATTCTCTGTGCTTCTATATTTCAATTTCGCTGACATAGTGCATGCAGGATTTTTGTGCATAAAATATACTCTATAATAAAACCTAAGTGTCCGTGCGCTGTCCCTGTGTAGCGTTGTCCGTGCTGAACCGTTGTGCGCACTGTGCAGCACGGACATCGCTACACAGGGATAGCGTGGGACCAGGGAGCCGAGCGTGCGGCGTGTCGGCGGCCTGGTGTGCGGCGGGTCATCTGGCGTCCGGGCGTGCTGTGGGTAATCGGGCGGCCGGACGTGCGGAGGTTTATCAGGCGGCCGGCGGTTTAGCGGGCGTCCTGGCGTGCGTTGGTGCGACCTGGCGTGCGTCGGATCAGCTGGAGGCCGGGTCTGCGTCTTGTGGCGGGTCAGCGGACGGGCGTCCGGGTCTGCGGCGGGCGGTGGGTCAGCGGGCGGCGTGCGTGCGCATGCGCGGTGACACTGTGGAGGGGAGGAGAGGGGAGGTGGGAGCAGAGGGGATGGGGATACGACACAGACCTAGAGCCCGTTTTTATACCGGCTTAGGTCACCTAATGATCTATATGATCTTTAAAGTACATAGTTGTTGATAATTGTTAATTGTGAGTTATTCATCATTTTGGCATCCTTTTCTGTGCTATAAATAAATTACATAGGTGTCTCCCAAAAGATAATAAGACGATGTACAAGAGGCATTGTTGTTGAAAAAAACCTTTTATCAGCCTTTATTTACATTTGAGCAAAATGTGTCCAGTCCAAAATTATTCATACCCTTCACAAACTCCAAAATCCAAAGTTCTATTACCATTCCAAATAGTCCAAGCTGTTCTAAAGCATCCTAATTACCCTGATTAATTAGGAACAGCTGTTTTAATTAACTCAATAGGTTAAGAACAGCAGCAGTAGTGATGAGCAACAGATGAATTCCGAATAGGTTTTATTTGGAATTCATCCAGGTAATTAGCACACCTGAGCGGGGGGTGGGGTGGGGTGGGGAGGATGCTGGGGAGGCTAAACATACCCAGGAGCCTTCCGCTTTACTCCGTCCCACGGCGCCTCCCATGCTGCATTCCAATTCACAGTCACTTGACTACCGCACTTCCTCCTTCAACCCAAAAGGAGGAAGTACGGTAGTCACGTGACCGTGAATTGGAACGCAGCGTGGGACGTGCCATGGGACGGATTATAGCAGAAGTCTCCTGGGTACGTTTAACCCTTCTGCGCCCCCCTCGCTCAGCTGTGCTAATAACCTGGATGAATTCCAAATAAAACCTATTGAAAATTCATACGTTGCTCATCACTGGTTTGTGGACAGTCATGGCTAAGTCAAAGGAGCTTAGTGAGGACCTGCAGCTGCACATTGTGGCTGCTCACAAGTCAGAAAAGTCTTCGAGTTCCAGTGGCTGCAGTGCAAAAAAAGATGTCCCGCACTGTGGAAAATCTCAAAAGACGTGGTCGGAAGCCAAAAGTGACACCTGTGCTGGCCAGGAGGAAAGTAAGAAAGGTGAAAAGAATCCAAGGATCACCACCAAGGCTCTCCTGGTGGCAATGCCTTAAGACGGACAATCCAACAGACACTGCACACTGCTGGATTCCACAGATGCAGACCAAGGGGAACGCCACTTAACTGGAGAGTTAAGGCGCACAAAAGCTTACTTGGCCTTTGCAAATGCTTATCTGGACAAAGAAGAAGACTTCTGGTATTGGCCTCAATTCACTAAGCTTATCTCCTGTCTTTAATAATGTTTCTGTAACGATCGGTGTAACACAGAGAGGGTCTGATTACCGGTGATCTGCAGTATCACCGAGAATACAGATATATACCCGATTATTGATGATCTGCATTATCACCGATAATCAGATATATCACTAACCTCTGGACACCTGAGTAATAAGAGTGTTTGGTGTAACAGAAATACTTTGAGGACTGCACCTGTGGAGCAGGTGCACAGCAGTAAGGAGTACTGCACAGTAACACATTCCTTCCGTAAGCCTCAGACTCTCCCGAGGGAGGGGTCAGGCTAAGAATAGGAAGGACAGAGTGTGAGTGACACCAAGGAAGGGTGTCACCCCCAGGTCTGTGAGCTATCTCTGACTGGGGAGATAGCTCTCAAGGTCGGACAAGCCGGGTCGGCAACAGACAGACAGATCAGGGACAGACAGGAGACAGATGCGGAATCCTAAGACAAGCAGAGTTCGGCAACAGAGTATCAGATATAGCGAAGTGCCAAATCAGAGATCAGAAGAGTAGTCAGGAAAGCAGAAGGTCATAACAAATCAACAATGCCTAGTCTTGGGTGTGAGCTCCTTGATCATCAACACCCCGGAACTAGTTTAGATAATAACACCGATAATATACAGTTTTCCCTAGACTGAGGTGTGAGGTCCTTGATTGTCAACACCCAGGAACTGGTTTAGATAATAACACAGATAATATCACAGATACTGGCAAGGTCTGAGTGCTACCACGTAGTGATCACAACGGCAGACAACCAGAGAATGACCAGCACCCAGTATATATAGCAAAGCGCCCTCCAGCGCCTCCCCTAAGTGCTGGACCAATGGGAAATGGTGGAATTGTCAGCTGACCGGCTTGGTCAGCTGACTCCCTTCTGGCTGTCATAAAAGCTCTGCCTCTCAGCGCGCGCGCGCGTCCTTCTAAACCTGTGTGGACTATCAATCCCAGCCACACCAGACCTATGCTGTAAACCATCTGCTGTGCTGGGCGCGGAACCAGCCGCACCGCTATCAGAGCATGCAGCGGTTCCTCGGTGTTCCGCCATACTGTCAGATGTAGGCCTATGCGTGCAAACTGCCGTGTCAGACGTGGAATCCGCCGCCTTGTTCTCAGGACATGCGGCGGTTTTTCCGCGTTCAGTCATGCCAGCAGATGCAGGCCCATGCGCGCAACCTGCCGCGTTGGACGCGGAATCAGCCGCCTTGCTCTGAACACTCGCGGCGGCTTTTCCACATTTTCTCACAGTTTCTAGAGTTATCACCATGGTGATGAGGCATGTAGTATTCAGGAAACATTTTACCTCAGGCAAACCTAAAGTTAGCTCTTCTGTTTTTAAAGGAATTATCAGGCAAAATGAGTAAACTGAGGTTTACTCACCTGGGGCTTTCTCCAGCCCCTTGCAGCAGACTGTCCCACGCAGACCTCTCTGCTCCCCGCCGATGTCCCGGTCTCGCTGAATGGTGCAGAGGCCAACCGCGGCGTGCAGTAGTTCAGCGGCTGCGTGGGACAGTCGTGGGACAGTCTGCTGCAAGGGGCTGGAGAAAGCCCCAGGTGAGTAAACCTCATTTTACTAATTTTGCCTGATAACTCCTTTAAGTTAACTCTTCAATCCTTAAAATAACTCCAGAATTCTAAAGTTAAAGACAGGCTGTTAATTAACTGCGTGTGAAAATAACTACAAAGGAGGAAACTTATCTACAGAGGAGGTAACTTAACTACAGAGGAGGTAACTTAACTACAGAGGAGGTAACTTAAGGAATGAAGAGATACGATAACTCTCTCACTGTGCAGTGGCAAGTTTACTCTTGCCTTATTATCTCCAGCATGATCTTAGTGAATTGAGGCCATTCTGTGTTATGGTCAGATGAAACAAAAATTGAATTGTTTGGTCACAATGATGTTTCCTTCATTTGGCATAAAAAAGTAGAAGCCTTAAACCTAAAGAACACCATCCCCACTGTCAAATATGGTGGGAACCAAATGCTTTTGGGGGTGTTTTGCAGCCAATGGATCAGGGAACCTAATCACCATAAACGGCACCATTCAAAAAGAGCAATACATGAGGATTCTCAACGACAAGACAAGACAAATAACATTTATATCGCCCTTTTCTCCTGGAGGACTCAAAGCGCCAGAGCAGCAGCCACTAGGGCGTGCTCTATAAGCAGTAGCAGTGTTAGGGAGACTTGCCAAAGGTCTCCTACTGAATAGGTGCTGGCTTACTGAACAGGCAGAGCCGAGATTCGAACCCTGGTCTCCTGTGTCAGAGGCAGATCCCTTAACCATTACACCATCCAGCCACCACCACGACAACATTAGACAGTCTGCAGAGCCCCTTGGCATTGGCCACCAGTGGACATTTCAGCATGACAATGACCCAAAGCACACAACAAAAGTGGTGAAGAAATGGTTAGCAGACAACAACATTAACGTTTTAGTCCTGACTTGATTCCAATTGAGAATCTGTGGAGAGAGGTAGAGATCAGCGTGATGGCAAGAAGACCCACCAACCTGAAAGATGTGGAGTTCATTGCTAAAGATGAATGGGCAAAAATAAGCGTTTGATTGCTGTAATAGCCAATAAAGGCTTTTCTATTATTATAGAGATTATTGAAATTATTATTGAGAAGGGTATGAATATTTTTTTTTCACAATAATGCCTCTTGTATATCGTCTTATTATCTTTTGAGAGACACCTATGTCATTTCCCATCAAAAAAAATAATTTCTGGTTGAATTTTAAAAGTAATTTTAAGTCAAAATTTGCCAGGGGTATGAATAATTATGGGCAGCACTGTATATGTTTGTCCGAACTTTTTCAGCTATCCGACCGGATTCAGATTCCAGATAGCTGGGCCCAAATCCGGGTAGCTATCTGCGGATAGTTGGGAAATTAATATGGATATCCGCGGATATCTGTGGGTATCCGCATCCGAAATACTGTAACTAAGGTGATGACCTCCTGGAGCCAATCAGAGGGCTCCCAGCAAAAGCCCAAGCAACCAATCACAGAGGGGAACCCTGGCTGCCACCACCTGACCTCATTGAGCCAATCAGAGGCCTCCCAGCCTAAGCCCTAGCACCCAATCACAGAAAGGAACACTGGCCAGACCCCTGTATAATAAGGAGGGCTGCCATGATGAGAGATCGTCCTGGCTTGCTGAATTCACACTGAGAGACATGCTCCAGTGCTGGTGCCCTACACAGTTGTAAACCTAAAGCTGTTAATTGATTAACCACTTCACTACTATCACTATTCTATAGTTAAATTGTAAATTAGCTTGATTTGATGTCTCATAGTGTGACAGTTAAAAGTGTGTGCTCCAGTGCCGCTGGGCCAAGGGCTGTACACAGTGACAAGCTGTTCAGTGATTAACCCCTTCACTATCACTACACTATAGTTAAATCGTTCATTAGCTTGATTGATGTCATAGTGTGACATTTAGAGTTTGTGCTGCAGTGCTGCTGCAGCTGCTATGTGTCTGTGTGCTGTGCACACACCAGGCCAGCTGCTGCCTGCCATGTGCAAACACGTGCAAAGAGCCACGTGCAAAGTGCACAGTGCCACGTGCAAAGTGCAAACACGTGCAAAGTGTCATGTGCAAACACGTGCAAAGTGCAAACACGTGCTAAGTGAAAAGTGCCACATGCAAACACGTGCAAAGTGCCACGTGCAAATACGTGCAAAGTGCCACATGCAAAGTGCCATGTGCAAAGTGCAAACACATGCAAAGTGCAAACACGTGCAAAGTGCAAACACGTGCAAACACGTGCAAAGTGCAACTACGTGCAAAGTGCCATGTGCATTTTGCATGTGGCACTTTGCACGGGTTTGCATGTGGCACTTTGCACGAGGCACTTTGCATTTTGCACGTGTTTGCACGTAGCACTTTGCACGTGTTTGCACTTTGCACTTTGCATGTGGCACTTTGCACTTTGCACGTGGCACTTTGCATGTGTTTGCACTTTGCATGTGTTTGCACTTTGCACGTGTTTGCACTTTGCACGTGGCACTTTGCATGTGGCACTTTGCACGTGTTTGCACTTTGCACGTGGCACTTTGCATGTGTTTGCACGGGACACTTTGCAAGTGGCACTTTGCACGTGGCACTTTGCACTTTGCACGTGGCACTTTGCACATGGCACTTTTCACGTGTTTGCACGTGGCACTTTGCACTTGGCACTTTGCACTTGGCACTTTGCATGTGTTTGCACGGGGCACTTTGCACATGGCACTTTATATGTGTTTGCACATGGCACTTTGCACTTTGCACTTTGCACGTGTTTGCATGTGGCACTTTGCACTTGGCACTTTGCACATGGCACTTAGCACGTGGCACTTTGCACTTCGGACTTTGGACACAATGTGGGCTGCACGACCGCTGTCTGGATCCTAGGCCTCATGTTCATTGACAGCCATTTTTTTTGCGGGGGGGGGGGGGGGGGGGATTTGAAGTCCCCACGTCATCAATTAGTTTTCCCCTTTGCAAAATAATGATGATACATGCCTCATTGACCCTAAAAACCCTTTTTAAAGCAATTTAAAGGGCACTTCTGGTTTTTCTATGCAGATATCCGAATCCAGATGGATATCCCGGATACTGGGGTTGGATATCCGACCCAGATTTGGATTGGAAAATTTTGAATCCAGATATCCGACCCAGATCAGATAGAGGGGTATCCAGATAGTGAAAAATGGTATCCGAGCAGCTTGTACAGTAAGTGTGTATTGAAAGAACAGTAATGCTTAGCAATTATCTCAACTGTAATCAAATAAACTAAAACTCAACCTAACAGATTTTCAAAATACTTACAAATAAAGTACACGAAAAGACAAGTACTTAAAAAAACACGTAGCACAGAAAAAAATTAAATTAAAAATAGTTTTATTTTATTTACAGTTCCAGATGGAAACGTTTCAAATAATCATAGATGGCTATATTATACAACCTATATTCAAATATTTACATCATAATTTCACCTATGTGTTGGTAAGAATTGCAATGTTCAAAAATAACAAAAAAGTAAAATCTTGAAAAGAAAATACCAAAACATGCACAACTTTTCCTGGCCACATAATAAAAGTTTGTGTAATGAGATCCACAAAGATTAGAATAATCTTCATGAATTGTTTGTGTTACAATGTATATAGATATCCGATGTCAAACACAAGCATAATAAAGAGCATACCTCATAATGACTGTTCTGCTGTTAGTCACTAATCAGGCACAGGTACATGACAAACGTTATACTTATATGTAAAAAAAAAAAAAAAAAAAAATCAACCATGTTTTCAAGGTAATTATATCTAATTACACTTTGGTTAATTATTGCCCATGATTAATTAAAACAGGGATGCTTTGAAACAGCCTGTGACATACCTTCCAGATGTCTGACTCTTATGTTTCCCTTGTACAACAAGGTTATCTTTCCTGTATCACTGGCAGGCAAGATTACCATGTACACAGAATTTTTAATATCTACTTGCTTTGTATACTTCCTTCTGTCTTCTTCTGCTTCCACAGCTGCTAGTCAGGAAGATCACATTGAGATCACATTTCACATATTTACCCAGCCAGATCAAGAGGAACTTCTGTGCTTTGGTTAGTGCACATGGGCTAACAAAAGTTTGTTTCCATTAGTAAAAAAAAAAAATTGTTCAAGAGGAACCATTAAACTAATCCAGAGGTTGCAAATCCTGTCCTTAAAGCCAAATACATATACCAGATAAATTTAAGCTTAATATACTTTAAAAGAGAAGGTGTATGTAATCAACATGGGTTTACTAAAGACAGGTCCTGTTTGACTAACAAGCTCAGCTTTTATGAGGTAGTTAACGCTAATGTGGATATTGGGAATGCTGTAGATGTGATATACTTGGACTTTGCAAAGCCCTTTCGACACTGTTCCCCACAAAATTCTGGTGCAAAAGTTGAGGATGCAAGGACTGGGGAAGAGTCTGCGTGCATGGATAGGGAACTGGCTAATGAACAGAAAACAAAGAGTTGTGGTCAATGGATCATACTCAAAATGGGAGACTGTTAGCAGTGGGGTCCCACAGGAGTCTGTACTGGGTTCAGTGCTCTTCAATTTATTTATTAATGACCTAGTAGATTCAGTGGTGAGCAATGTTGCTATTTTTGCAGATGATACAAAATTGTGCAGAATCATCAACTTGCTATTTTTGCAGATGATACAAAATTGTGCAGAATCATCAACTCTCAGGAAGATAGGGACATATTGCAACAGGATCTGGATAGGGTGGCTGTATGGGCACATAAATGGCAGATGAAATTCAATGTTGAAAACTCTCTAGTAAGGTCACATCTGGAATATGGAATTCAGTTCTGGGCACCACATTACAGGAAAGATATTGCAGTTTTAGAGCAGGTGCAGAGACGAGCAACAAAATTGATACGTGGGATGGAAGGTCTCACTTACCAAGAAAGGTTAGATAAACTGGGTTTATTTAGTCTAGAGAAAAGACGCCTTAGAGGGGATCTAATTAACATGTATAAATACGGTAACAGTAAATTCGGGCGCCTGAGGCTAGTGGACAAATCGGGCGCCGCCATTCACTCCTATAATAAATATCGTTTAATGGGCGCCCGATAGGAAAAAAGGGCGCGGGTGAAAAATAACGTTTTAAAAGCGGCGCCCGGAGACTTAATGTTTTATTACTGCTTCTCATGATTACACATTATTTAATGATTTATACATTTTTAAATATTATTTTTAAACGAAAAACAGTACAATATTTTTTTTTCAAACATTATTTTTAAACGAAAAACAGTACATTTTTTTTTTTTACATTATTTTTAAATGAAAAAACCAACAGGGGGGGTCTTAGGTTTAGGCACCAACAGGGGGGGTCTTAGGTTTAGGCACCAACAGGGGGGGTCTTAGGTTTAGGCACCAACAGGGGGTCTTAGGTTTAGGCACCAAAAGGGGGGGTCTTAGGTTTAGGCACCAACAGGGGGGTCTTAGGTTTAGGCACCAACAGGGGGGTCTTAGGTTTAGGCACCAACAGGGGGGTCTTAGGTTTAGGCACCAACAGGGGGGTCTTAGGTTTAGGCACTAACAGGGGGGTCTAGGGGTTAGGGGTAGGTACAGGGAGGGTTACTTAGGCACCAACAGGGGGGGTCTTAGGTTTAGGCATCAACAGGGGGGTCTAGGGGTTAGGGGTAGGTACAGGGAGGGTTACTTAGTAATTTTTTTTTTAACGTTATTATACGTTTCAGTATTTAAACGAAAGATTAACGTTTTTACAATTGCCGATTTAATGCACATTATTTAATGATTTATAACTTTAAAAAACATTAATTTTAAACGAAATACAGTACAATACATTTTTAAACGTTATCCATGCTTATCGTTAAAAACCCGGCGCCCTTTTTTCCCAGCGCCCCTTTTTAACGTACGCATAAATACATCAGAGGGCAATATAAAAGCTTGGAAGATGAGCTTTTTGTCCCTAGGCCTTCTCAAAGGACTAGAGGACATGATCTGCGCATGGAGGAAAAACGTTTTAGCCATTTATTTAGGAAAGGGTTCTTTACAGTAAGAGTGATTAAGATGTGGAATGCATTGCCACAGGAAGTAGTTATGGCAAACTCTATACCTGCATTTAAAGGGGGCTTAGATGCTTTCCTTGCGTTGAAAGACATCCATGGCTACAATTACTAGGTAATGCCTAATGATGTTGATCCAGGGATTTTATCTGATTGCCATCTGGAGTCGGGAAGTAATTTTTTTCCCTTTTGGGGCTAATTGGACCATGCCTTGTAAGGGTTTTTTGCCTTCCTCTGGATCAACAGGGATATGTGAGGGAACAGGCTGGTGTTGTACTTTGTTCTTTGGTTGAACTCGATGGACGTATGTCTTTTTTCAACCCAAATAACTATGTAACTATGTAATAATTTTACTTTGGGCCCCTTGCACACTAGCATTGAAAACCTGAGATGTGTTACCCTTTCGTACCACAAAGCCACAAGTGCAATGAAAGTCAATGGAGCCTTGCAATGAATGACTTCCATGGCAATGCAGTGTCGCTGAAAGTTATTCAAATCAAGGTTGATGCAGGTTTTTTTTAAAAATGTTTGTGGTGCGATGCACGGACGCCAATTTACTTATGACATGCATCCGGTTTGCTAGCTATAAACAGCTGTTTTCCAGCTGAAAGTGTGTGAGTTTGACATCGACAAGTTTACAGTATGTTGGCACACTGTGTTTTTTACATATTAGCGTGGGTTGTTAATGTTGTATTAAGATATTGTTAAACATTAATTACTATATGTGTGTAGTAATCAACACCAAATGTTTGTTTGTTTTTTTCATTTTATTTTTATACTGGATCAGATAGTTGCATCGCATTGCAGGGTGTGCCACAGTCCAATGTCAATAGTAATATGCATGTTAGTGATGTCATTTGTTTAGGATTTAAACTCAAACTCTCTTTTTGAACATAAATTGTGTATTTGTTTTAGCCCACTTCTGACCGCCTAACACCTATTGGTGGTTGGAGGGTGGCAGCTACAGGACAGCCTAACGCCAAATGGCATCAGGCTCCACTCCATAAACAGTCTACCAGCCGCGATCGGAGCTGGCAGGCTGTTAGGGGACAGGACAGCCTAACGCCAAATGGCATCAGGCTCCACTCCATAAAAATCTACCAGCCGCGATCGGAGCTGGCAGGCTGTTAGGGGACAAAAACCCATCTATTTTCTTTTGCACAGCGCTGCAATCTAGTGCAGTCCTGTCACATGGCTGTTCCCTGGAGTGGCTCACAACTAGAGATGTCACGAACATCAAATTTTCCGTGAAGTTCTGCAAATGTTCGAGAACATGCAAACCACCATAGACTTCAATGGGCAAGCGAATTTTAAAACCTACAAAGACTGTTTCTGGCTGACTGTGAGGTAAGGGGTCAAAGTTTGGCTCCATGATGATGTATGGGGGTGGGTCGAACACGCCATATTTTTATCGTTCAGCACGAACAGCGGAAATTCGCCGGGAACTATCCACCGCCGAACTGTTCGGGCTATCTCGACTCACAACATGATCCCTCTCATAGGTTGATGCCTATGAGAGGTGATCACAGTTAGTGGATATCGGGGGGAGGGATAATTTAAAAAAAAGCCATTTTTATATTAAAAAAAAATCAATAAAGTTAATTAAAAAAAAATAAAAACTGCTGCAGCAATCAGATCCCACCAACAGAAAGCTCTGTTGGTGGACAGAAAAGGAGGCAAGATTCATTTGGCTGCTAACTTTTAAAGCTGTGCTATAAACTGTTAAAGCTGCAGTGTGCTGAACTGTAAAAAATAGCCTGGTCACTAGGGGGGTGTAAGCCTGTGGTCCTCAATTGGTTAAAACAAACAAATATACATTTTTTAATTTGTGAAATATTAAGCCTTAGAAAGCGGTGGGGTGCTGCTACTGGTCTGTGCACTCTTCTTCACTCACCCTAGCCATAGTCCTCAACACTTGGAAGATGGAGTACATTTGTCTGCACAGGGCCTGCATCTCCATATAAATTTGCAGATGTACTGTCGGTAGTGGTGCTCATCTGTAACTCGGATATCCTAGCTCTTTTTTCACTATTCGAGCTCGAATACCGAGCTCGAATAGTATTAACTATCCGGGCTGTGCTATCCGAGCGCACTCGGATAGCAAGCAGCTATCCGGAGATATCCTAGCTATCCGAGCTCGGATAGCGTCACGAGCTCGGATAGCGTCACGACAGACGTCACCTCGAGTCCTCACAAGCGAATCAGAGGGCTCCAAGCCCTCTGACTGTAGCCAATCACAGAGGGGGAGCCTGGCCAAGCCCCCCTCTATAAATAGCGGACGCTATCTTGCCTCACTCGTCCTGCTTGAGACTTACTGACTGATTGTACTGAGAGACTGCTCCAGTGCTTTTTGTCTGTGTGCATTGCTATTGTTCTAAACCTAGCGTTTTTACACTCCAACACTTGATCTTCAACTGTATTGCTTTGTATTGTAGATAGATTGTATTTTAGGCAGTTTAGGTTGTGTGATTAGGGACTAGGGAGGGAGAGTCTGTCACTGGTGCTGCTGCTGCAGGTCTGCAGCCAGCAGCTAGGCCCTGTGCCTGCCCTGCTCTGTGCTCTTGCTCTAGTCTCTAGTTACCTCACCTCACCTGTGCTCTCACCTGTCCTTACTGTACTACTTCTGTGTTAGATAGATATTGTACTATTTTATAGTTAGCAAGGCCCAGCTTTACTGCTATACCTGTCCTGCTGTATCTGCTCTCTGTAAAAGTCACACCTGTTGTATTGTTTAGCTAGATTCTTCTATTGTTTAGTTAGTACTGTAGTGTACTCTAGTCTGTGTATAGGTACCGTCCGTCACCGCGTTACCTAGGGTCTTTGTGTGCGCAGTCAGTGCACGTCTGCGCTGTCCGCACCCTCTCGTTAGTTCTACACCCGTCCTATTGTTTATTACTTCTATTGTGTATTTGCTGACTTGTACTGTAGTCTGTGTATAGGGACACCGTCAGTCAGCGTCAGCTAGGGTCTTTGTGTGCGCAGTGCGCACTCTCTCGTTAGCGCTACACCGATCTCTGCTGTAGAGTACACCTGTCCGTCACCTCACACCCACCACCACCAGTCCCATCCCATTAAAGTACCCCACTTGTCCCACCCGCCTTTACATACATAAGTTTTTTTTTTTATTTGTATAATATTAAAAATAATACAATGTCTGGCACTGGCAGCCGCGGTCGGGGCAGGGGCAGCGCCAAGAGAGGAGGTCGTGGGCGTGGCAGCCGCGCCACCACCACCATGCGCAGTTCTGCGTCTGCACCAGTGGCTATTCAGCCATTAGCCACTGGCCATGGACGCCTTGGCCGCCCAACAGCTGGGAGTCACGCTGCAGAGACACAGCAGCAGCGTGTGGCCCAGATGTTCCTCCCACCGCCAGGTCGTAGCCGTCCTATTGAGGAGAAGGACGCAGACGCTTTGGTGGAACTGATGGTGGATGAGCAGGCCACCATTAGCTCTGGAACAGAGTCCTCCACCCCCGCCACCACTCCTGTTCGCAAGAGCAGCAGCAGCAGCCGCCCAGCACTGCCTGGGGAGCAGGAGGAGGAGTGCAGTTCTCCAGCCCCAGCGGGCGACACCAGCACCCTGTCACTCAGCACCTTCTTTACCCCAAACACAGCGAGGGTATTGAGTGCTGTTGCGGCAGAATTTGAGGAGGAAGAAATGCTGATGGGCACTTTGGGGGATGATGCTTTGGACAGACAGACAGTGGTGAGTGTCCATCAGCCCATGCATACAGAAGGGGAGTTTGGGGGATCCCAGCAGGACATGTTTGTGGAGGGGGAGGATGATGATGACATTGTGAAGGACAAAGACTGGTTGCCACTAGGTCCTAGGAGTGGGGATGTCATCAGCTCGGAGGAGGAGGATGCGTCTGCGGGCCTTGCTAGAAGGATCAGCATTGCAGGCATGGGCAGGATCACAAGTGGGCGTGGTATGCAGGCCACACAGCGTGCTGATCAGGAGACGAGTTCTGCCAGTGCCACCACCAGTCGCACCAAGAACCCCCCCCCAACCACCACAGGGAGACCAGTGACAGCAGCACCTTCCAGCCGAAGGGGCAACTTCACCTCCCCAATATGGAATTTTTTCACCCTTCCATATTTGGAGTGCAAGTATGCCACCTGCAACCAGTGCTGCAAGCAGCTCAGCAGAGGGAAGGAGCCCTCTGCGTTTGGCACCACCTCTCTGGTCAACCACCTTGCAGGGAAACACTTTCACGAGCATGAGGAGTTCGTGAAGTTGAAGGAAGCTGGCAGTGGCAGTGGCAGACCCGCCACCACTGCGAAGCCGTCGGCAGCAGGAGTGCGTCAGCAACGCACTGCTCCTCCTCCCTCTGCAACTCCTGCCGCCGACACTGAGGCCTGTTCTGGCAGCCAGTCCTCAGTGGCCTCCTCTGCTCCCTCTACTGCTTCCCATGCCAGCAAAAGACCTCGCCAGACCCTGCTCAGCGACACCTTCCAGGGGGTGGTCAGGGTTCTGCCTCCCAGCAGCCGTCGCGTGCGTCAGCTGAACGGCTTGCTGGCACGGGCCATGTGCTCCCAACTCCTGCCTTATTCCCTTGTGCAGGAGGGGAGCGACATGCGTGCGCTCCTGATGCGTGCAGCCCCCGATTGGCCAATCCCCAGCCGACATTATTTTGCACGCACGGCCATCCCTGCACTTCACCGCTCTGTGATGGCCAATGTCGGGAGAGGGCTGGAACACGCGGTGGGTCAACGGGTCCACGTCACCATGGACTCGTGGAGCAGCCGGTTTGGGACAGGCCGCTATCTGTCCTTCACCGCGCATTGGGTCAGCTTGGTGGAAGGGGGTGAGGAGGGGGGAGCAGCATCGGCCGGCACTGCCAGAGCAGCAGCAGCACCAACAATGCAGTGGGTGGTGCCACCATGCAGGGTCAGCGGAACAGCCGCAGGTTCCTCTGATCTGCTTCCATCCTCCGCGACACCAGCCCAAACCCCCCGCCTCAGCAGCAGCGTGAAGCCCCGCCACTGCCAAGCGCTGCTGGAATTGGTCAGCCTGGGGAAGACCAAACTGACGGCGAACCACGTCCTGGCCAAACTCCGAGAGCAGGAGAGGAATTGGCTGACCCCCAGAGGCCTCAGAGTCGGAGAGGTGGTGTCCGACAATGGGGCAAACCTGGTCGCTGCCATCAGCAGGGGAGACCTGACTCTCATCCCCTGCCTGGCGCACGTCCTGAACCTGGTAGTCCAAAAGTTCCTGCGGACCTACCAGGGGATGGACCCACTCCTTGAGACGGCAAGGAAGGTTGTGCGTCACTTCCGGCACTCGCCTGCAGCCGTGGCGAGCCTGGAAGAGGTGCAGAAGGAGCTGCACCTGCCACAGCACCGGCTCATGCTCGATGTTCCAACTCGCTGGAACTCCACCCTGGCAATGTTGGAGCGTCTGGTTGAACAGAGGCAGGCTGTCAGTCAGTACGTTGCACGAGCAACAGTTGCCTCCCTCACTGCAACTGGGCGTGCCGCCACCAACCTCCCGTCCATCATCTCCATGGAGGACTGAGGGCACATGCAGCAGGTGTGCTCAGTCCTGGCACCCTTCCTGCAGGCCACCAACATGGTGAGCAGGGACCATGCAATGGTGTGCGAGTGGGTCCCCTTGGTGTGTGTGCTGGACAGGGCCCTGTTTGCACTGGTGGAAGAGGGAGCGGCAGCCTTGGACCAGCAGGAGCTGCAGGCAGCTTCACAGGCCACCTCTGAGGAGGAGGGCTCGGAGTTGGTGGAGGTCCCTGACCTTGCTGCTGATGAGGGGGAGCAGCAGAGCACAGCTGGACTGGTGCGGGGGTGGAGAGAGGATGAGGTGGAGGAGGCAGAGGACAGCAATGTCGGCTCTGGGGCTGCCGATGATGTGCCAACAGACGTGGCCAGACTGTTCCCAATGGCAGCGCACATGCTGAGGTGCCTGTGCAAGGGTGATCCCGATGAAGCAGAGGGAGGACATCTGGATCTGCATGATGCTGGACCCACGTCTGAAGGGGAAGCTCAGCCAGTTCCTGCCTGCAGGAGGAGACCGTGCGCAACAAATGAGGGATTTGCAGCTGTCCCTTGTTGAGCGCTTGGAGAAAGCCTTCCCTCAGACATCCACCCCTACTGTCCAGCCAGCACAGAGGCAGCAGCAGGTGCCTGCATCCACCAGCAGCAAGCGCTCGCGCACCACAGACCTGCTGTCTCTGACCCAAGAGCTCTACATGAGTGTAGAGCTGCCAAGGACTAGAGAGGAGGTGCCTGCAGCAGCATCCTTCTCCAGTCACAGGCAGCGCTTAACCCGCATGGTGGCTGACTACATGGGGTCCTTCAGCGGGCTTGACAGCGTGGCCCCTGTTGATCCCATGGAGTATTGTGTCAAGCACCTGCCGATCTGGAGCGAGCTTGCGCAGTACGCCCTGGAAGTGCTCTCCTGCCCCCTTCCAGCGTACTGTCAGAGCGTTGCTTCAGTGCAGCCGGTGGAGTCGTCACTGAGAAGCGATCTCGTCTGTCTCACAAGTCTGTGGACAGACTGACGTTTCTCAAAATGAACCAGGCTTGGGTGGAAGGCGAATTCATAGCCCCTGTTGTCGGCGAGAGGGGTACATGAAGTGACGACTGGCACACACATACACCTGCTGCTGCTGTTATATTTCATCCTGCTGTCTGTGTCTCCACTGCCAGGGAACACATTACAAGGTGCTGCTGCCCAAGCGCCACCAGCTATTACGTTCAACAATAGCTGCAATAATTAAAAAAAAAAATTGTAATTATTTTAGAGATGTCCGGGTTGAAAACTGTGCTGTCCCAATTGTGTATTGGACACAATGTGGGCTTCACGGCCGCTGTCTGGAACCTCATGCTGTGTATTTACAGCCCTGGAACCACCGCTAGGACCCAGGGCCTACTATGTCTCGCTGCCTGCCCTCCTGCCTGCTGCCAAATGCCAGTCTGCCACACACACTTATCCTCCTCACGCTGCCTGCTGTTATATTTTCTCCTGCTGTCTGTGTCTCCTCTCTGCTGCCAGGGAACACATTACAAGGTGCTGCTGCCCAAGCGCCACCAGCTATTACGCTCAAAAATAGCTGCATTAATTTGAAAAAAAAATTGTAATTATTTTAGAGGTGTCCGGGTTGAAAACTGTGCTGTCCCAATTGTGTATTGGACACAATGTGGGCTTCACGACCGCTGTCTGGAACCTCATGATGTTCATTTATGGCCCTGGTACCACCGCTAGGACCCAGGGCCTACTATGTCTCGCTGCCTGCCCTCCTGCCTGCTGCCAAATGCCAGTCTGCCACACACACTTATCCTCCTCACGCTGCCTACTGTTATATTTCCTCCTGCTGTCTGTGTCTCCTCTCCGCTGCCAGGGAACACATTACAAGGTGCTGCTGCCCAAGCGCCACCAGCTATTACGCTCAACAATAGCTGCAATAATTTAAAAAAAAAATTGTAATTATTTTAGAGGTGTCCGGGTTGAAAACTGTGCTGTCCCAATTGTGTATTGGACACAATGTGGGCTTCACGACCGCTGTCTGGAACCTCATGATGTTCATTTATGGCCCTGGTACCACCGCTAGGTACCAGGGCCTATTATGTCAGTCAAATCACACTGCCTGACACACATTACTCCTCCTCCTGTATCTGCATTGAGCTTCTGCTGTCTGTGTGCTGCTACCACTGCCAGGGAGAACAGAAGAAAAACTATTTTCTACTGCCACCTGCCCACCCACTCTCCTACCGAGTACCGACCGACTATTACCACACACTACAAATAGCTGCAAGCCTGCAACTACTACTTCCTCCTCCTGCTGATGTCTGTGTTTTACCACCGCCAGGGTACACAGAAAAAGGCGCTGTGGCTTTCAATGTGCCACTACCTACCTATTATGCCATCAACACAAATATAACTATGGTGTTATTACAATAAAATATTTCTACAAATGAAGTAAAAAAAATATTACAAAAGACACATAATATAATGATAGAGAAGAAGAAGAAGAAGAAGAAGATGAAGAAGAAGAAGATGAAGAAGAAGAAGAAGAAGAAGAAGAAGAAGAAGATGATGAAGAAGAAGAAGAAGAAGATATTGAAGAAGAAGATATAGAAGAAGAAGATATAGAAGAAGATGAAGAAGATATAGAAGAAGATGAAGAAGATATAGAAGAAGATGAAGAAGATATAGAAGAAGAAGAAGAAGATATAGAAGAAGAAGATATAGAAGAAGAAGATATAGAAGAAGATATAGAAGAAGAAGAAGATATAGAAGAAGAAGAAGAAGAAGAAGAAGATATAGAAGAAGAAGAAGAAGATATAGAAGAAGAAGAAGCTATAGAAGAAGAAGAAGAAGAAGAAGAAGACTTCCAACAACCATTTTGGACACACCTTCTCATGCAAACACTTTTCATGAAGTTAATTTACTTTTTTTGAGACCTTTTTTATAACTACTACATCACCACATAATCACTTGATGGTTTTTCTTCATAAAAAAGGTGGTTTCATGCATCATTGACCTCCTATACAAGTTTTACAAGCTATTTAAGGCCAGCTCGAATATTTTACTTGAATACAGACTCGGATAGTGACGTCGGATATCCGGGGTCGAATCGGATATTCGATTACATCGGATATTCGACTTCGAGTGAATTCGGATATTTTAGTATCCGAATTCGACCAAACTCGAATAGGATAATGAGGTATCCGAGCAACACTGACTGTCGGGTCTAAAAAAGAAAATTGAAAACATACTTTAAACATCTGGTCCGCAAGTAAGGATGATCTTCTCCAGTTCCACAGGAACTTCAATGCCTTCCATCCTACAATCAAATTGAAACTTACCTACTTTCTCACAGAGATTAACTGTCTGGACACCTCCGTATACATCAGGGGAAACAGCCTGCAAACGCCTGTGTATCGCAAACCAACAGACCGTCCCACATACCTAAGGTATGACAGTTTTCATCCCAAGCAAATGCTATAATTTATAGCCAAGCTATAAGGTACAACCGGATTTGTTCTGACAGGATGGACAGAGACAAGCACCTGGATTGCCTTAAAGAGACACTGAAGCGAAAAAAAATATATGATATCATGAATTTACTATATTTACTTGATATTTACTAGAAGATTAGTAGCAAAGAAAATATTCTCATATTTTTACTTTCAGTTATATAGTGTGTTTTATATCATTGCATCATTCTTTTAATATGTGCAGTTTACACACTACTCAGCATTCTAAATTATTTTTTCAGAGCAGTAAATTTGGGGGAGGGGGGAAGGGAATAGGGACCACCAGTTCAATAATTGCTAGGTACAATTAACCTGACCCACACTATTGTTTAGAACAAATAATCACGTGACAAAGGTCATGCAAAAAATAGAAAAGATCATTTATTGGTATTATGTAAAGCTAAAAGGTGTGCAGCAAAACACAGCATTAAAAGACCACAGCGCTGTTGCACATTACTCACACACAGCACGCTGATCAAACAACCCCACTTCACCTAAACAAAATAGTTATGCTATTGCACAGGGCCATTGTTCAAGCAGTTGTCAAAAGTTCCAATGAGCTCCTTGATTCAAGCAACCTATAGCAGGCATCTATGTGCGCATAAGCAGTAAAGCAAGTTAGCAAAAGTGCAAAAAAGTCACTATAGTTGTCAGCTTGCAAGCAGTTAACATAGCATCCACATAGTCCAGCTAGCTGCGCAGCAACTTCGCTCCAGGAATTAGCAGACCACTATAGTTGGAGGGGCCCCCGTCACAAGAAACACTTCTGCTGTTTACTCACGCATTCCAGACAACAGAGCATCCAAGATCAAAGCACCTCACTGCAGGCTTAAATTAGAGTGACCAGACGTCACGGATTGCCTGGGACACGTCCCGGATTCGGGGTCCGCTGTCCCAGGCAGCATGAGGTCCCGGGAAACGTCCCGCTTTCAGCAGCGGGACGTCTCGGCCTCGGGACTCTGGCCACTCTATACTCATGAACTGGCAGCGGTGTCTATAGACGCCGTGCCAGTTCATTGCCCGCAGCCCCTCTCCAGCCTAACTGTCTTCCGGTGTTCCGACACCGGCAGGCGAGCAGGGCTACGGCAAGATGGCTGCCGGAGCCCTGTACTGGAGACTATTTGTGTCTCCAGTACAGGGCTTCGGGCGCCATCTTGCCGTAGCCCTGCTCTGCTTATCAGCGCGGGAGACTAGCAGGAGGAAGGTGGTCCCGGGAGCAGCGCGCCAGAGGCCGGAGACTTCTGCCAGGTGAGTAAATGCTTTCTTTTCCAGGTGAAATGTTTGCCCGCATTGCATTTCTTTTCTGGTGAAATGTTTGCCCGCATTGCATTTATTTTCTGGTGAAATGTTTGCTTGCATTGCGTTAATTTTCTGGTGAAATGTTTGCCCGCATTGCGTTTCTTTTCTGGTGAAATGTTTGCCCGCATTGCGTTTATTTTCTGGTGAAATGTTTGCCCGCATTGCGTTAATTTTCTGGTGAAATGTTTGCCCGTATTGTGTTTATTTTGTACTGACATGTTGGCCGCATTGCGTTTATTTTGTACTGACATGTTTGGCCGCATTGCGTTTATTTTGTACTGACATGTTTGCCCGCATTGCGTTTATTTTGTACTGACATGTTTGCCCACATTGCGTTTCTTTTCTGGTGAAATGTTTGCCCGCATTGCATTAATTTTCTGGTGAAATGTTTGCCCGCATTGCGTTTCTTTTCTTGTGAAATGTTTGCCCGCATTGCGTTTATTTTGTACTGACATGTTGGCCGCATTGCGTTTATTTTGTAGTGACATGTTGGCCGCATTGCGTTTATTTTGTACTGACATGTTTGCTTGCATTGCGTTTATGTTGTACTGACATGTTTGCCCGCATTGCGTTTATTTTATACTGACATGTTGCCCGCATTGCATTTATTTTGTGCTGACATGTTGCCCATTGCGTTTATTTTCTGGTGTCCGGGGTAACTGTTACTGCATTTATTATTAATGGTCATAGATGGCTATGTTTGCTGCTTTGTGGTTACGGTATACTATTAGCATCACATCGTTTCTGCACACCCATGATGCAAAGTCTCGTTTGTCCACATCATGGCGTAAACACTGCTTTCTTATGCCTCGCTGTTACATCATTACGTTAGCTCCGCCCATACAATGTCATGGCCACGGCCATTTTTCGCCACAGCGCAGCCCCCCACTAAGTATTTGTCAATGCGCGCTCCACAGTCCGGCGCCACTAAGTATTTGTCGCGGCACCGCCCCCCCCCTACCCCCCCCACGCCCCCTCTCCCCGTCCCAGGTTGGACCCACAAAAATCTGGTCACTCTACTTAAATCAATCCCCGAGGATAACACCAGGCCAGCTCGGCTCGTCCTCTCAGGTTACCAGGACATAGCTTTCAGCATGTTTCAGTGACCGGCATCCTCTGATCCCTGCTTTCAGCAGCATCTGTGTCTCTGAGCCATACGCTTTTTTAGGCAGTCCACTCCACGCGAGACCAGAGCGTGACCTCAGACAGGCAGCATAGCATAGGTGGATGGTGTTGGATCAGCTGCGTGTGCTGATAGGCCGACTAGTTTCGAACGGCAGATCCGTTCTTCCTCAGGGCGTGGTTTGCACTCAGTAGGCCAGACCTTCATAGGATACTCCGGCTCCACCTCTCATCTATTGATTGGCTGAACAGTTTGAAAGCAGCCTGTGAGAGTTGTCTGCTAGGGAATCTAGCGTCATTAACACATGATGACTCCTCTATATACAGGTCCTTTTCCAACAAATGTATTTGTGGAACAAGTGAGTGATGATTATGATAATTCATCAAGGCCAGGTTGATTTTCTGTAACAGATAATCCCTCAAGATCATATAACAGGCAAATGAACCTAATCAAAAAAGGATGATCCTCACCATCCAGTAGAGTTGGGCCGAACCTCCGATTTTAGGTTCGCGAACTTCCGCGAAAGGTTCGGTTCGTGAAAAAGTTCGCGAACCGCAATAGACTTCAATGGGGAGGCGAACTTTGAAAGTTTTAAAAAATTCTATCAGCTGGAAAAATGATAGAAAACATGTTTCAAAAGGTCTAATACCTGGAGCCACACCTAATTGAGTGAAATACACATCACTGCTGGAGGACCCGCCCACCCACCCTCCCTCCTCCAAGCAAGGTCCTTTATACCATTTGACTCAGTTGTCTGCCTACACTAATTAGTTATGGGACAGCTGCTACACACTCTGCTAGGAAGATTTTCGCGGAAAAATCACTGGGCACTGCAGCGGTTTTGGAGCGATCGCGATTAGCGTGCTTTGCACGCTAATCCCGATCGCAAATCGCAGAACGCTCGTCGCCGGCAAACCGCTGCATGCAGCGAGGTTGCGGTTATCGCTAACCACAACCGCGGGACACTGCATTCGCTACATTGTGTAGCGGTTTGCCGTGAGCGGGAATCGTGCGATTCCCGCTCAAGTGTGAATGGGCCCTTAAGGTTCCCTTTAAAGGAGAACTGTAGTGAAAGGTATATGGAGGCTACCATATTGATTTCCTTTTAACCACTTCCCGACCGCCGTATATACAATCGGCGGCTGGGAAGTGGACGCCGCAAGGACCGCCGTATTGACAATTGGCGGCGGTCCTTGTATGGGCATGGGCGGAGCGATCGCGTCATCCGTGACGCGATCCTCCGCCTCCGCCTGGCGCCGCTCACTCGCCGCAACATCCCGCCGGCCATACGGAAGCGCTGGCGGGATGTTAACCCGACGATCGCCGCATACAAAGTGTATAATACACTTTGTAATGTTTACAAAGTGTATTATACAGGCTGCCTCCTGCCCTTGTGGTCCCAATGTCCGAGGGACCACCAGGGCAGGCTGCAGCCACCCTAGTCTGCACCAAGCACACTGATTTCCCCCCCCCCCCCTGCCCCAGATCGCCCACAGCACCCATCAGACCCCCCCCTGCCCACCCCCCAGACCCCTGTTTGCACCCAATCACCCCCCTAATCACCCATCAATCACTCCCTGTCACTATCTGTCAACTCTATTTTTTTTTTTATCCCCCCCCCCTGCCCCCCGCTCTCTCCTGATCACCCCCCCCCCCACCCCTCAGATTCTCCCCAGACCCCCCCCCCCCCATGTACTTTATGCATCTATCCCCCCTGATCACCTGTCAATCACCTGTCCATCACCTGTCAATCACCCGTCAATCACCCCCTGTCACTGCCACCCATCAATCAGCCCCTAACCTGCCCCTTGCGGGCAATCTGATCACCCCCCCACACCAATAGATCGCCCGCAGATCCGACATCAGATCACCTCCCAAATCCATTGTTTACATCTATTCTCTCCTCTAAACACCCACTAATTACCCATCAATCCCCTATCACCACCTGTCACTTTTACCTATCAGATCAGACCCTAATCTGCCCCTTGCGGGCACCCAATCACCCGCCCACACGCTCAGATTGCCCTCTGACCCCCCCCTTATCAATTCACCAGTGCATTAATTACATCTGTTCTTCCCTGTAATAACCCACTGATCACCTGTCAATCACCTGCCAATCACCCATCAATCACCCCCTGTCACTGCCACCCATCAATCAGCCCCTAACCTGCCCCTTGCGGGCAATCTGATCACCCACCCACACCATTAGATCGCCCGCAAACCCGCCGTCAGATTACCTCCCAAATGTATTGTTTACATCTGTTATCTTCTCTAAACACCCACTAATTACCCATCAATCACCCATCAATCACCCCCTATCACCAACCGTCACTGTTACCTATCAGATCAGACCCTAATCTGCCCCTTGCGGGCACCCAATCACCCGCCCACACGCTCAGATTACCCTCAGACCCCCCCTTATCAATTCGCCAGTGCAATATTTACATCTGTTCTCCCCTGTAATAACCCACTGATTACCTGTCAATCACCTATCAATCACCCATCAATCACTCCCTGTCACTGCCACCCATCAATCACCCCCTGTCACTGCCGCCCATCAATCACCCGCTGTCACTGCCACCCATCAATCAGCCCCTAACCTGCCCCTTGCGGGCAATCTGATCACCCACCCACACCAATAGATCGCCCGCAGATCCGACGTCCGATCACCTCCCAAGTGCAGTGTTTACATCTGTTCTCTACCCTAAACACCCACTAATTACCCATCAATCACCCCCTGTCACTGCTACCTATCAGATTAGACCCCTATCTGCCCCTAGGGCACTCAATCACCCGCCCACACCCTCAGAATGCCCTCAGACCCCAGCCCTGATCACCTCGCCAGTGCATTGCTTGCATCTATTCCCCCCTCTAATCACACCTTGAGACACCCATCAATCACCTCCTGTCACCCCCTAGCACACCTACCCATCAGATCAGGCCCCAATTTGCCCCGTGTGGGCTCCTGATCACTCGGCCAAACCCTCAGATCCCCCTCAGACCCCCTTCCGATCACCTCCCCAGTGCATTGATTGCATCTATTTTCCCCTCTAACCACCCCCTGAGACACCCATCAATCACCTCCTGTCACCCCCCTAGCACTCCTATCCATCAGATCAGGCCCAATACAACCTGTCATCTAAAAGGCCACCCTGCTTATGACCGGTTCCACAAAATTCACCCCCTCATAGACCACCTGTCATCAAAATTTGCAGATGCTTATACCCCTGAACATTCATTTTGAGACATTTGGTTTCCAGACTACTCACGGTTTTGGGCCTGTAAAATGCCAGGGCGGTATAGGAACCCCACAAGTGACCCCATTTTAGAAAGAAGACACCCCAAGGTATTCTGTTAGGTGTATGATGAGTTCATAGAAGATTTTATTTTTTGTCAAAAGTTAGCGGAAATTGATTTTTATTGGTTTTTTTTCACAAAGTGTCATTTTTCACTAACTTGTGACAAAAAATAAAATCTTCTATGAACTCGCCATACACCTAACGGAATACCTTGGGGTGTCTTCTTTCTAAAATGGGGTCACTTGTGGGGTTCCTATACTGCCCTTGCATTTTAGGGGCCCTAAACCGCGAGGAGTAGTCTAGAAAACAAATGCCTCAAAATGACCTGTGAATAGGACGTTGGGCCCCTTAGCGCACCTAGGCTGCAAAAAAGTGTCACACATGTGGTACCGCCGTACTCAGGAAAAGTAGTATAATGTGTTTTGGAGTGTATTTTTACACATACCCATGCTGGGTGGGAGAAATTTCTATGTAAATGGACAATTGTGTGTAAAAAAATCAAACAATTGTCATTTACAGAGATATTTCTCCCACTTAGCATGGGTATGTGTAAAAATACACCCCAAAACGCATTATACTACTTCTCCTGAGTACGGCGGTACCACATGTGTGGCACTTTTTTTTACACCCTAAGTACGCTAAGGGGCCCAAAGTCCAATGAGTACCTTTAGGATTTCGCAGGTCATTTTGCGACATTTGGTTTCAAGACTACTCCTCACGGTTTAGGGCCCCTAAAATGCCAGGGCAGTATAGGAACCCCACAAATGACCCCATTCTAGAAAGAAGACACCCAAAGGTATTCCGTACGGAGTATGGTGAGTTCATAGAAGATTTTATTTTTTGTCACAAGTTAGCGGAAAATGACACTTTGTGAAAAAAAACAATTAAAATCAATTTCCGCTAACTTGTGACAAAAAAATAAAAACTTCTATGAACTCACCATACTCCTAACGGAAACCGTGAGGAGTAGTCTTGAAACAAAAATGACCTGTGAAATCCTAAAGGTACTCATTGGACTTTGGGCCCCTTAGTGCAGTTAGGGTGCAAAAAAGTGCCACACATGTGGTATCGCCGTACTCGGGAGAAGTAGTATAATGTGTTTTGGGGTGTATTTTTACACATACCCATGCTGGGTGGAAGAAATACTTCTGTAAATGACAATCTTTTGATTTTTTTACACACAATTGTCCATTTACAGAGGTATTTCTCCCCCCCAGCATGGGTATGTGTAAAAATAAACCCCAAAACACATTGTACTACTTCTCCCGAGTATGGCGATACCACATGTGTGGCACTTTTTTGCACCCTAACTGCGCTAAAGGGCCCAAAGTCCAATGAGTACCTTTAGGATTTCACAGGTCATTTTGAGAAATTTCGTTTCAAGACTACTCCTCACGGTTTAGGGCCCCTAAAATGCCAGGGCAGTATAGGAACCCCACAAATGACCCCATTTTAGAAAGAAGACACCCCAAGGTATTCCGTTAGTAGTATGGCGAGTTCATAGAAGATTTTATTTTTTTGTCACAAGTTAGTGGAAATTGATTTTAATTGTGTTTTTTCACAAAGTGTCATTTTCCGCTAACTTTTGACAAAAAATAAAATCTTCTATGAACTCACCATACTCCTAACGGAATACCTTGGGGTGTCTTCTTTCTAAAATGGGGTCATTTGTGGGGTTCCTATACTGCCCTGGCATTTTAGGGGCCCTAAACCGTGAGGAGTAGTCTTGAAACGAAATTTCTCAAAATGACCTGTGAAATCCTAAAGGTACTCATTGGACTTTGGGCCCTTTAGCGCAGTTAGGGTGCAAAAAAGTGCCACACATGTGGTATCGCCGTACTCAGGAGAAGTAGTATAATGTGTTTTGTGGTGTATTTTTACACATACCCATGCTGAGTGGGAGAAAGATCTCTGTAAATGGACAATTGTGTGTAAAAAAAATTAAATTGTCATTTACAGAGACATTATACTACTTCTCCTGAGTACGGCAATACCACATGTGTGGCACTTTTTTTCAGCCTAACTGCGCTAAGGGGTCCAAAGTCCAATGAGCACCTTTAGGCTTTACAGGGGTACTTACAATTTAGCACCCCCCAAAATGTCAGGACAGTAAACACACCCCACAAATGACCCCATTTTGGAAAGTAGACCCTTCAAGGTATTCAGAGAGGGGCATGGTGAGTCCGTGGCAGATTTCATTTTTTTTTTGTCGCAAGTTAGAAGAAATGGAAACTTTTTTTTTTTTTTTTTTTTCTCACAAAGTGTCATTTTCCGCTTACTTGTGACAAAAAATAATATCTTCTATGAACTCACTATGCCTCTCAGTGAATACTTTGGGATGTCTTCTTTCCAAAATGGGGTAATTTGGGGGGGTATTTATACTATCCTGGAATTCTAGCCCCTCATGAAACATGACAGGAGGTCAGAAAAGTCATTTTGCATCATAGTTTGTAAACGCTATAACTTTTACCCAAACCAATAAATATACACTGAGGGCTGGTGCACACCGAGCGGCTTTTTGGGCGTTTTCAGATCCGCTTGCGGCTGCGGATCTGCTTGGTCAATGTATCTCAATGGGGTGGTGCACACCAGAGCGGCAGGCGTTTTGCAGAAACGAAAAATGCCTGGGTGAGGCATTTTTTGGATTTCGGATGCGTTTCTGCCTCAATGTTAAGTATAGGAAAAACGCAAACCGCTCTGAAAAACGCCTGTTCAGAGCGGTTTTGCAGGCGTTTTTGTTACAGAAGCTGTTCAGTAACAGCTTTACTGTAACAATATATGAAATCTACTATACTGAAAACCGCAGCAGCAATCCGCAAAACGCTAGCAAAACGCCTCATAAAAATAAAAAAAAGCGTTTAAAAATCTGCTAGCATTTTGCGGATCTGCTAGCGGGTTTTGGTGTGCACCAGCCCTGTATGGGTTTTTTTTAATCAAAAACATGTTTGTCCACATTTTTCGCGCTGCATGTATACAGAAATTTTACTTTATTTGAAAAATGTCAGCACAAAGTTAAAAAAATCATTTTTTTGCCAAAATTCATGTCTTTTTTGATGAATATAATAAAAAGTAAAAATCGCAGGAGCAATCAAATAGCACCAAAAGAAAGCTTTATTAGTGACAAGAAAAGGAGCCAAAATTCATTTAGGTGGTAGGTTGTATGAGCGAGCAATAAACCGTGAAAGCTGCAGTGGTCTGAATGGAAAAAAAAGTGGCCGGTCCTTAAGGGGTAGAAAGCCCTAGGTCCTCAAGTGGTTAAGCAATACCAGTTACCTGGCTATCCTGCAGATCCTCTGCCTCCAATACTTTTAGCCCTAGACCCTGAGCAAGCATGCAGCAAATCTGGTGTTTGACATTTTTGT
Source organism: Hyperolius riggenbachi (assembly GCF_040937935.1). Taxonomy (NCBI): domain Eukaryota; kingdom Metazoa; phylum Chordata; class Amphibia; order Anura; family Hyperoliidae; genus Hyperolius; species Hyperolius riggenbachi. The sequence continues at coordinate 354,979,058 of NC_090649.1, read as the reverse complement.
AAGATCTGACAAGATTAGCTGCATGCTTGTTTCTGGTGTGATTCACACTACTGCAGCCAAATAGGTCAGCAGGGCTGCCAGGCAACTGGTATAGCTTAAAAGGAAATCAATATGGCAGCCTCCATATACCTCTCACTACAGTTCTCCTCTAAGCAACCTAATGGTTCTATTGCATTGAGCATAAATGGTACATTTTAGGCTAGCTTCACTTACTACTGTAGTGGTACAGTGCTTAGGGTGACGTGCCCACCACACAGTGAGATCTGGGTTCGATTCCCAGCTATGGTATGATGTATACTGGTTTTTAAAATAGTATAATTTTAGGGAGGTGGGAGGTGGGAGGAGGAAGGAGGGAGGTGGAAGGAGGGAGGTGGGAGGTGGGAGGCCAATTAAAATCTCCCTAGCAGAGTGTGTAGCAGCTGTCCCATAACTAATTAGTGTAGGCAGACAAGTGAGTCAAATGGTATAAAGGACCTAGCTTGAAGGGAGGGTGGGCAGATTCTCTAGCACTGAGAGCAGTGTGTTTGACAAAAACATGTCTGCTGACAGTGATATGGAGGATCAAAATTTTGCTCAATAGAGCATTATGGGGCGAATCGAACTTCCGCAAAAGTTCGCCTGATGCAGGCGAACGCGAACCCCCAAAGTTCGCCTGGAACCGTTCGCAGGCGAACCGTTCGGCCCAACTCTACCATACAGGCCTATGAGAGATTCTCTGCATTCACACAACACCATCACACGCATACAGGTAAGGAGTTCTTATACAGGAACAAAAAACAAAAAAACAAACAAAAAAAAAACAATGAATATACTCCACATAGCTTATTTGAATAAGTATGTTTTTGTCTCCTGTGGGGCACAAATACAGCCTTATGTGTGATATTGAGCTATAGATTAAAGGATGATTCCATCCATTGTACGTAAAGCGGAACATTCTCTCAACCTTTCCACATTTCATACCAAACACAAATACTAGCATAGAATGCCCCTAATCAAAACTTCTTCTCTCCAATTTTTCCATCACCTCCCTCTCACAAAAAGCTTTTTAGAGTGAAATCAACATTTAGACCCTGCGGAGATCTCGACCTCAGTCGATACACCCCCTCTCGGCGAAGCAGCATCTCCTCAGTCCTCTCAGAGCGTGTGGGCACGTCCACACTATCGATGCCCATCGCTCTCAGCCCTACAATTGAGCCATTATGCATTTCCTTAAAGTGTTCCGCGATTGGCGATTTCTTTTCACCGCTCGCAATGTTGCCCAAATGTTCCAGCAATCATGTCTTAAACGCCCGTGTGGACATGCCAACATAGTATTTATTGCAGGGACATATAATCAAATACACAATCCATGTGGAATTACAGTTCAAGAATGTATTCAACTTGTAATTTCTAGATTCATCTTGGGAGGAGAAATTATCAGTTCTCATTACAAAGGGGCACCCCCTACATGACCCACATCGGTACATACCCTTTGGAGGGGGAACACGGTCCAGCCATGTACCCCCTTCAATTCGTGGTAGTTCAGATTGCACCAAAGCATCCCTCAGGTTCTTGGCATGACGTGCCGTCACTAAAGGCCTAGGACCCACAATTTGTTTGATTTTTGGGTCCAATTGTAAGATGTCCCAACACCCACGAAGAATCAGATTCAATTTTTTCCAGTGCACATTGTACTGTGTCACTATCCTACTGTACCCAGTTCCCTCCCAACCATCAGCGGGGGAACGAGCACAGGGGCAGAGCAAGGTTTCCCGATCGGTATGCAGCGCCCTATTATAACTACATCGCAACAAACGATTTGAGTACCCACATTCCCGGAAATGCCTAAACATTTCTTCCGCTTCTCGCTTAAATTGTTCCACATCTGCGCAATTTCGTCGGATCCTTAAAAACCTTCCCCTCAGGATGCCGGCAATCACCGACTCCAGATGGTGGCTTCCCGCATGTAGGATAGTGTTACCAGCAGTGGGTTTTCGAAAAGTGCTTCAGTGTTCTCCCCAGGATTTTTTTCCTGCCGGGTGGCATGAAAAAGGAGCCGGGTGGCGTGCGACGGGGAAGTGCAGGACTGGTGCAACTCTGCTTACAGCATAGGGGGAGGATGAGGAGACGAGCCGATGTACTTGCTAGGTACACACGATGCAATTTTCTGACAGATTTACTGTCGCATGGACTATTTCCAACATGTTTAATCTGATTTTCAATCGATTTTTCGTTTACTTCTATGGGAAATCGAGCTGAAATTTGATCAGTAATCAGATTGGACATGTTGGAAATAGTCCATCTGACAGTAAATCTGTCAGAAAATTGCATCGTGTGTACCTAGCATTATGGAGAAAGTATTTCAGATTACGGTGTTCAGGTTCCTTTAAAGCAGACCAGCACTCAGAAATTCCTCTCTTCTCTAAAAGATAAGCAACAACATAATAAACTTTAATGGAAGACATTTCATTGTTACAGCTGATACAAATTCTACAAGAAATCTGCACTGTTTCTACTTCCTGCTTTCAAGGAAGCAGACATTGTTAACCTCTTGTGCTTTCAAATTAGTTTATCTGCCATAGCAGTCAGGTGACACAGGGGAGAAATAAAACTACAAATTGTGATTAGACAAGAGGGGTAATTAGACAGGCCAGACTCTATAAATACATGCAGGGTACATTTCACTGTTTTCCTTCTATGCAAGAGTTCAGGTCCACTTTGTTCCTACAGAGTGATTGTTGAAGGGGGAAGGGGATCATTACTGACAGGATGCAAGCTGGGGGGCTGGGGGGTAGATACAGACAGCAGGAAAGACGATTGCTTTTTTTTTTTTACTTTAAGTTTGGGACTCGGGAGCAGAAAAGAGCTGAGTGCAGAGGAGGCTGCCTCTGAAACACCGTCACTGTACATGCCCTGTAATGCTCGATCCTCCCCCGAACTGAACATAAACAAAAGAAAGCAAACAAATGGAGCTCTGAAGTTATATCACCTCTTCTAGCTGATTGGACCAGTAGCTCCTTATCTAAACGGCATGGTTATCTGCTGTCTGTGGGGATGGAGAATGAAGGAGTCGCTTCTGACTGACTGTCCCTGATTGCAGAACAAACGCACATGGTCTCTCTCCTCTCATAACTTCTGCAGGCTGCTGAGAAAGATGTGTGGGCGTGCTTGCTTGGCTGCCTCTCTTTCCATTGGCCATAGAGCTGCCAGCATAAAATAAAGCCTGTTTCATTGGAGGGCGGGAGGCAGAGACGGAGCAGAAGTTTCCAGCTAGATGACCTGCATGGTGCCGCACCTTACAACCCGCCCAGCCAATCCCTGCTCCACCAGACCAGACAGCGTGAGGTGACAGGCAGAGGAGCACTCCTCAGCTCCTGCAGTGTACAGCGTCAGCTCTCCCTATTGTGCGAGAGCTGGACGCTGATTGCTAGTAAGCAATAGAGCGCTCCTGCCTGGGGTTTTTTTGCAGCTGGGTGGGTGATTGACAACAGCTGGGCGGGGTCTGAAACCAGCCGGGCGGCCCGCCCACTTAATTGGCCCTGGGGAGAACACTGTGCTTGTCACCAGCCTATTACCAATCTTCACAATTTCCAGATCCAGGAAAGTAATTCTTTCCGGATCCACTGTGAATGTTAGATGAATATTACGCCCGTTGTTATTTAGGACTGTGACAAACTCGGCAAACTCCACTGCTGTACCCCTCCACACGACAAGCACATCATCGATGTAACAGAGCCATAAAGCCACACCCCCATGGAACAGTCTATTCAAATATACCTCCTGCTCCTCCCATACCCCCAAATGGAGGCAGGCATAAGCAGGGGCTTGTCCCCCTCAACTGATGGTAATGGTGACCCCCAAAAACAAAAAAGTTGTTGTGTAACACGAAAGACATCAATTCCAACAAAAAAGAGTTATGGGTGGTATGTAGAGGGTAATTTTCAAACAGCACATATTCTAAAGCATTCAGGCCAACATCATAAGGGTTTGATGTATATAATCCCTCTACATCGATTGAGGCCAGAATGCAGTCCCCACCAATCACAAATATCAGTTTGTTGAGGACTTCCATTGAATCCTGAACATACGAAGGCAGCTTCCTTACAAGAGGCTGCAACTTACGGTCAAGATATCTGCCCACCGCTTCACACGGTCCTGCTACAGCTGAAATTATCGGACGTCCCGGTGGGGGCATGACACCCTTATGTACCTTGGGGAGGACATACATTGTAGGTTTCATATATACCTCAACCACCATATACTTATACTCATTCTGGTTAAGGATGCCATGCCTCAAACCGAGAGGTAGCCGGAAATTTAGCTCATCAACCACCTGTCTGAAAGGATCACTCTCTACCCTAGCATATGTAAAGGGATCATTTAGTTGTTGTTTATAACATTGCATCATTCTTTAATATGTGCAGTTTACACACTACTCAGCATTCTAAATTATTTTTTCAGAGCAGTCTTGTAAACTATTGACCTGTTCTCTGGCAGAGAAAAAGAAAATTCTTCACTGACAGCTGAGATAATAAACTTCAGAAGATAGCCCTCTCCACGACTTTGAAAGTCATAGAGCTTAATGGCTTTTTTGCATAGAGATAACAACTGGAGTTTATTAACTCTTCCTGTACTGGAAACAATTAGACTTATGTCTCTGAACCTAATGTTTTATTTCTTAGCTGTACTACACATACAAATTATTATATCATATTTTTTTTCGCTTCAGTGTCTCTTTAAGAACACTTTCTTTAAACAAGGTTACAGTACTCCTATGACAGAGGCCCAAATCAGGAAAGCCAGCATCATCTCCTGAACTCCTGAAATACAAGCAAAACTAGAAAGAGGACTGTGTCCCTATGGTTGTCACCTACAACCCACACCTGGAAATCTTAAGGAGAATTGCTAAGGAACTTCATCCTATTTTATGCAAGGATCACAGACTGAAAAAAATATTCCCTAAACCTCCCCTCCTGTCATATCAGCAACCACCCAATCTAAAACAGATGAATGTCAGGAGTTCTTTGAATAGGCCACAACAAAACGGAACATCACCCTGTCGACATAAAAGGTGTGGGACCTGCAGACACATTTACTCCACTGACAGGTTAATGATACCCGATTCACAACAGGAGTACAGAATACAAGGCACATTTTCCTGTGAATCCACCAATCTGGTATATCTGATCATGTGTGCTATGTCCCAATGTTACGTACGTGGGAGAAACTGGACAAACTCTGCGCAAAGGTATGAATGAACAAAGGAAAACTATTAACAATCCAGAATCTGGACTCCCAGTTGCTACACACTTTCGTTCCAATGGACACAGCATAAATGATCTTCGTGTCACTGCCCTAAAGGATGGCTTCAAAACATCAAATGATAGATTAATAGCAGAAACAAAATTTATAAATTGGTTCAAGTGGTGGACAAAGGTTTGAATAAGGACAAAAACTTTTTATACTGGTATGAGGCCGATGATATTTAATGCCAAAACTCTTTCTCAGTCTATTGTCAGGTCTGGCTGGTGTTAGATTCTGATACACACTGTATGCAGATGTGGCCGACTAGCTAACACTTCCAAAGAGTAACCTAACCACACACACAAACTCTTTGCTTACGATGTAAAGCACAGAGACTATACTAGCAGATTTCTGCAAAACAGTTGGCAGGGTACAAGAAATAAACTAAGAGCTGATAGTAGTCACCTGAGTTTCAGATGCAGCAATCCAGGTGAATGAGCAGAGTGCACTATTATCAGCGAAGTCCAGAGATGATAACTTATGGACATGCAGATTCTAGGGCCAGATAATGAGACAGAGTCCACAAGGTAGTCCTATGATGGTGAGCTTTTGGGTATGCAGATTCCAGGGTAGGATGAAACAACAAGTCCATGAGGTATATAACTGAATGACGGTGTGCTTATGGGGCTGCAGATTCCAGGGCAGGAGAATATAATGAAGTCCAGAAGACAAGCCGAGTCATACAAAAGAGACAAAGTTCCAATTGTGGTGCAGATAAGGATAAATCGTAGACGTAGTAGATTAAAAACCTCCCTGGCATTCTAATTATTGCGCCAGGGTGGCGGCGCAGCAGTTTTTTTTTTTTTTATATATTTTTTTTAAATCATGTAGCTAGCCTAGCGCTAGCTACATGATGCCCCCCTCCCTGCGGCGTCAGCCCGTACCTTACGATCACCGCTGGCACATACCCTCATAAGGAAATCCCGTTCTGAACAGGATTTCCTTTAGGGCCTCCCCTGTCGCCATGACGATGATCGCGATGACATCATCGTCGTGACGTCAGACGGAGTCCCGATCCACCCCTCAGCGCTGCCTGGCGCTGATTGGCCAGGTTGCGCATAGGCTCGGGGAGGGGGGGGGGGGGGCGGCGTGTTACACGCCGGGTAGCGGCGGCGATCGTCCCCAACACGCAGCAAGCAAATGTTTTTAAAACAAAATTATGAAAATCGGCCCAGCGGGGCCTGAGCGGCGCCCTCCGGTGGTCATGGACGAGCTGAGCTTGTCCATACCGCCAAGGAGGTTAACAAGCCAGGGTCATACACATAAATCCAGCAGGGTCTAAACGAGGTACAGACAAGGGTGAGACAGAGCCGTATAACTTGACAAGCTAAAGTCAGCAGGAGAGGTCTAGCAGATTTCCGAAGCAAGGTAGAGGAGAGGGCAAGGCAAAAGCAAAGTTAGTGGACAAGCAGATATGGCAACAATGATCAATCAGTAATTAAGTCAAACAGGCAGTAACAAGAGCTACCCAGTAACATGGAAACAGTTACTATCATGGGCACAGACAGCAGGAAGTAACTCACATTTAAAACTGGAGACAGCCAATCAGCGTGCAGCACTGATCTCCACTGTGGAGAACGGCTGTCACCGCTTTCTCTTACTATAATACTGATAGCGTGTCCTCCATCCAGCCAATATGCTCTCAGTCACCTCCTGCACTCCAGTGACGTCACTGGGATGCTGAGATGCAGAAGTAGGAACTTCAGTCCGCATCTCGGCATCCCCTCAGCCCTCGGACCTCACAGTACCCCTCCCCCTTGGAGTGGACTCTGGACACTCCAACCTAGACTTTTCAGGATTTTTATTATAAAACTCCTTAATGAGTAAATCAGCATGAACTTGCTTTGCCAGAACCCAAGATCTCTCTTTTGGTCCATATCCCTTCCAATCAATAAGAAATTGCAGTGAATTCCTAATAAAACGAGAATCAAGAATTTTCGCAACTTCAAATTCTTGTTCACCGTCAACTTCTACGGGTGGAGGGGGTGGGTCTGAATGATCATATTTAGAAGCGAATTTCAATAACAAAACATGAAACGAGTCTACCCCCCTCATAGACCTTGGCAATTTGACTCTATAGGTTACCTGATTAACTTTTTCCACTATTGTGTATGGACCAATAAACTTGGGCCCCAGCTTAGCTGAGGGTTGTCTTAGAGGAATATGTCAAGTAGATACTCAAAATAGATCACCAGAACTAAATTCAACCTCCTTGGTACGATGTGCATCAGCAAACAGCTTTTGACTGTTGACAGCTTTTTGATATTTTCCTGGACCTGTAGCCAAACCTGATTACACCGTGAAGACCACGTCTCTAGTTCGGGCAGAGTCGACGTACCAGAAAGTGCATTAAACTTAGTATTGAAGCCATACACAATTTGGAACGGAGACATCTTGGTGGAGCTACTGATATGATTATTAATAGCAAACTCTGCAAAAAGCAAAGAGTCTGCCCAATCTTCCTGACACCCAGACACAAACCACCTCAAATACTGCTCCAACAACTGATTCATCCTTTCTGTTTGGCCATTAGTCTTTGGATGGAACCCTGAAGAAAATGATAAATAGACCCCTGTAACGATTGGCGTAGCAACACAGACCTCTGATTATGTGTGATCTGCAGTATCACCGATAATACAGACGCTATACCTGATTATGTGGTAATCTGCAGAATCACCAATAATGCAAGTATAGCTAGCAGAATAACAAGGTGTATAGTGCTTGGTGCAACAGTAACTGAATAGTTTGACTAGACCTCACCAGAGGAGCTGGTGGGTACTATCAGTGAGCACCTCACCAGTGACAAGGGCTCACTGTTGAGTAGAGTGGTCAGACAGGCTAGGATCGGTAACAGATAGGCGGGAACAGTACAAAGTCGGCAGGCAAAAGAGTAGTGATAATTCAGGCAGAGTTCAGCAACAGAATCAGATAGGCAGAGGTACAGAATCAATTAGCAAGAGCAATGTCAGAGATAAGCCAGAGTCATACACAGAATATCAAAATATAACAGTAATACAATAATCCTAGTCTTGTGTGAAATCCCTGGTTTCCTCCAAGATCAAAGCACACCGGATACTGTCTAAGGTCTGAGCGCTAACACTGAAGTATTCGCAACAGCAGACAGGTTGCTAGTGAATACCGAAGGATTTTGAAGCAGAGGAGACCCCACGGCCGCGCCCACTCCAATCAGCCAATCCGGAGCGCCGTGAGTCTCCTTTGACGTCAGCCGATCGGCTGGTCAGCTGACGCGCCTCCTCTCAGCATAAAAATCCTGTCTATGTGTGCGCCCGCATGATACAGCAACCCTCTGGGCAAATGACAATCCCGTCCTCAGCGTACTAGATGCCAGAGGAGCGGGCGAACTCCCCGAGCAGGAAAGCGAGGCGGCTGCGGAGACACCCTGCGTGCCCGCAGCCGTAGCTTCAGCGGATGTTACAACCCCCATTTTTTCACAAAAAGAATGCCAAAATTGTGACACAAATTGAACTCCTCTATCAGATACAATATTTTCTGGAATTCCATGCAACTTAAATATGTGATTGACAAAGAACTGACTCAATTCCTAAGCAGAGGGTAATTTTGGAAGAGAAACAAAATGAGTTATCTTACTAAATCTATCAATCACTACCCAAATGACAGTTTGTCCACGAGAAACCGGATGGTCAACCACAAAATCCATCGAAATATGAGTCCACATTTTCTCAGGAATGCAGAGTCTTACTTCTGGCACAGACAGAACAGGATTTGACTAACTCAGTAATGTCTTTACTGAGAGAGGGCCACCACACAAACCTTTTCAACAACTTAAGAGACTTTAATACCTGGATGACCCACAGCCTTATCCTCATGAAATTGTTTAAACACCTGTTTTCTGTATTCAAGAGGAGCAAACAACCTCCCAGAAGGTAAATTTTGTGGTGCTTGATCCTGAAGATGGAGCAACTGTTTGGATAAATCTGGTGACAATTTACAAACAGATATAATAAATTCCTTCAGAATTAAAGGTGCAGGTCCTTGAGTGGAGTTACCTTTCTCGAAATACCTAGACAAAGCATCTGCTTTTACATACATTGAACCAGGCTTACATGTACTGATGAAATTGAACCTCGAGAAAAATAATGCCCAGCGGGCCTGACGAGAATTTAATCTCTTGGCTTTTTCAATATACTCTAAATTTTTGTGATCTGTATAAATTGTTACAGGACAACTAGCCCCTTCCAACCAGTGTCACCATTCTTCCAAAGTAAGCTTAACTCCCAAAAGCTCTCTGTTCCCAATATCGTAGTTTCTCTCAGGCGATGAAAATTTCCAAGAGAAGAATGCACATGGGTGCAACTTTTCAGGAGAACCTTGATATTTGGATAAGACAGCACCAACCCCCATTTCAGAGGTGTCTACCTCCACAAAGAAGGCCTTACATATGTTTGGATGAACCAGAATGGGGGCGGAACAGAATGCCTGCTTCAAGGTTTCAAACGCTTTGATAGCAGAACTATACCAATGAGAGGGATCAACACCTTTTTTCAGGAGATCGGTTAAAGGGGCCACTTTGGAAGAAAAATTATGAATACATTTTCTATAAAAATTAGCGAAAGCCAGAAACCTTTGCAAAGCCTTAAGTGTAGTGGGTTGAGGCCAATCCAGTACAGCTTTTAACTTATCAAGATCAATACTTAGTTCAGAGATAACATACCCAAGAAAAGAAATTTGTTTAACCTCAAAAGTACATGTTTCCAACTTGGCGTACAATTTATTCTCATAGGATGTCATAAGGCAAAGATGCACAGAAACGTTGGCACTGCAGTCACTGTCCTCTTATGGGGAGAAGGAGAGAGGGGGCGGCACTGTCACACACAGCCGGGTACGAATGATGCGAATCTTCAGCGTGCTCAGGCATGAGCTAAGTCTAAATGCAGGAAGGAGGAGAAGAGCGCCGGCACTGCTGTCATTCACTTTATTCATAAATCCATCATAATGTACATAATAAAAATGTGCATATGTAGCAAAAGTGGCACATACCCAGAGTGGACGTGGATGAGGTGTGGTGGGTGCAGAGGATGAAGAGCCTTACAGCCATTTTGCGCTATGCGCTTCTACGCATAAAAAGGAATAAAAAAGGCCTCTATGGATGAATAGAAAGGTTAGAGATAAAATGAAGGGGAAAAAGAGTGCCTATAAGGTCCTAAAACAGGAGGGGACCGAGACTGCATTAAACAATTATAAGGAGTGCAATAAAAGTTGTAAACCACAAATTAGTCTTGCAAAGACTGAAGCTGAAAATCAAATTGCAAGGGATATCAAATCTAACCCAAAGAAGTTTTACAAGTACATCAACTCTAAAAAAAGAAAAGTTGACTGTACTGGACTCCTAAAGGATGAGGATGAGGGTAGGAACTCAATGATGGATGACCAAGGTAAGGCAGAGTTGTTAAATGCTTTCTTTGCTTCTGTCTTCACAAGGGAAACATCACTGTTGAAAATTACAGATGCAGAAGAGTCTCAATCTTCCAATTATAATATTAAATACTTAACACAGGAAGGGCTGAATAAATTAAAAATAGACAAGGCACCTGGCCCAGATGGCATGCATACTCGGGTCCTAAGGAAATTAAGTTCAGTTATAGATAAACCCCTTTATCTTATCTTTTGTGACTCTCTTTTAACTGGCAGAGTCCCAGTGGATTGGCATACAGCCCACGTTTTCCCATTATTTAAGAAGGGCAAAAAATCAGATCCAGGAAATTATAGACCTGTAAGCTTAACATCAGTTTTATGCAAACGATTTGAGGGGTTACTAAGAGATACTATACAAGACTTCATAGTAGAAAATAATCTTATTTCTCAGCATCAACATGGGTTTACTAAAGACAGGTCCTGTTTGACTAACATGCTCAGCTTTTATGAGGTAGTGAACGCTAATATGGATATTGGGAATGCTGTAGATGTGATATACTTGGACTTTGCAAAGGCGTTCGACACTGATCCCCACAAAGTCTGGTGCAAAGGTTGAGGATGCAAGGACTGGGGAAGTCTTTGTGCATGGATAGGGAACTGGCTAATGGACAGAAAACAAAGAGTTGTGGTCAATGGATCATACTCAAAACGGGTGACTGTTAGCAGTGGGGTCCCACAGGGGTCTGTATTGGGTCCAGTGCTCTTCAATTTATTTATTAATGACCTAGTAGGTGCAGTAGAAAGCAATGTTCAGGAAGATAGGGACATATTGCAACAGGATCTGGATGGCTATATGGGCACATAAATGGCAGATGAAATTCAATGTTGAAAAATGTAAAGTCATGCATTTTGGTCGTACCAATGGTCTAGCACCATACAAAATAAATGAGATACAGTTGGAGACCTCAAACTTGGAGTAGGACTTAGGAGTCCTCTTTGACAACAAGTTAAATAATCGTATTCAATGCCAAGCCGCTGCAGCTAAAGCTAACAAAATTGTGGGATGCATTAAAAGGAAATAAGAACTTGAGATGGTAGCATAATATTGCCCCTGTTTAAATCTCTAGTAAGGCCACATCTGGAATAGAGATGGCCCGAACCTCTGATTTTCGGTTCGCAAACCGGGTTCGCCAACTTCCGCAAAAGTTCGGTTTGTGTGAACTTTCGCGAACCGCAATAGACTTCAATGGGGAGGCGAACTTTGAAAACTAGAAACACTTATACTGGCCAGAAAAGTGATGGAAAAGATGTTTCCAGGGGTCTAACACCTGGAGGGGGGCATGGCGGAGTGGGATAGATACGAAAAGTCCCGGGTAAAAATCCGGATTTGACGCAAAGCAGCGTTTTTAAGGGCAGAAATCACATTGAATGCTAAATTGCAGGCCTAAATTGCTTAAAAACATCTTGCATGTGTATACATCAATCAGGGAGTGTAATTAGAGTACTGCTTCACACTGACACACAAAACTCACTGTGTAACGCACCACAAACAGCTGTTTGTGTAGTGACGGCCATGCTGGACTGGTGCGCACCATGGCCAGAGTGCAGGCAGTGGCGATTTTCAAGCCTAGTGCTTTAAAACATCTTACATGTGTATACATCAATCAGGGAGTGTAACTAGATTACTGCTTCACACTGACACACCAAACTCACTGTGTAACGCACCGCAAACAGCTGTTTGTGTAGTGACGGCCGTGCTGGACTGGTGCGCAGTGGTGTGCACCATGGCCAGAGTGCAGGCTCTGGCGGTTTTCAAGCCCATATGGTCGCCGGGCTGTGGTAGCTCAATGATAGAACAACACTGATCAAATTTGGTCTGTCCACAATGAAGCAACGATCTTATTATCTTGGGTGTGCCCCCACCCCCTAAGACACTCATATAGCCGGCGGTCATTGCTTCATTGTGATACGCAAGCCCCTTCACCGCGGCAAGGTAATTATCACGAAGGGGAATTGGCACATGTACATGCCTTTTGTTTTGTTGTTGCAGCTGCAGTGCAGCCAGAAAAATTAGGCAGGCATGTACATGCACCAGAAAAATTATTATAGCGGCCGCTGCTAGCAGCAGCCTTAAAAATTCAGGAATCCACCTGGAGTCTTGGACCCAGTTGGTGGTGGCGGAGAAGGCAGTCAAGCGGCCTGCGGGCAGAGGTGCTGTGTGGGGAGTGACTTAGTCTTGGGGCTGGCAGTCACACGGCATGCAGGCCAAGAGGCTGTGTGTAGGGACTGACTAAGTCTTGGGGCGGGCAGTAGCCCTCCGGGATTCATGTCTCGTTCATTTTAATAAAGGTGAGGTACTGAACACTTTTGTGACTTAGGCGACTTCTCTTCTCAGTGACAGTGCCTCCAGCTGCGCTGAAGGTCCTTTCTGATAGAACGCTTGAGGCAGGGCAAGACAGAAGTTGGATGGCAAATTGGGACAGCTCTGGCCACAGGTCAAGCCTGCGCACCCAGTAGTCCAAGGGTTCATCGCTACTCACAGGGTCTACATTCAAACTTAAGGCCAGGTAGTCGGCTACCTGCTGGTCCAGGCATTGGTGGAGGGTGGATCCGGAAGTGCTAAGGCGAGGCGTTGGACTAAAGAATGTCCAACATCACCATGAGATCACTGGAGCATCCTGTCCTTGCCTGCGTGGACATGGAAGGAGGATTACTGGCAGCGGTATCTTTATTGCGTGGTGCTGTGACATCACCCTTAAACACATTGTAAAGCATAGTTGCCAGCTTGTTCTGCATGTGCTGCATCCTTTCTGCCTTCCGGTGAGTTGGTAACATGTCCGCCACTTTGTGCCTATACCGAGGGTCTAGTAGCGTGGCCACCCAGTACAGCTCATACCCCTTGAGTTTTTTTATACGGGGGTCCCTCAACAGGCTGAACAGCATGAATGACACCATCTACACAAAGTTGGATCCAGATGTACTATCCATCTCCTCTTGCTCTTCCTCAGTGACGTCAGATAAGTCCTCCTCCTCCCCCCAGCCACGAACAATACCACGGGAACATTGAGCAGCACAATCCCCCTGTGACGCCTGTTGCAGTTGTTCTTCTGCCACCGCCTCCTCCTCCTCCTCCTCCTCCAAAGAAACACCTTCCTCATCATCTGAGTCTGACTCCTCTTCCCCAGACGACTCTTCCTCCTCCTCCCCCCTCTGTGCTGCCGCAGGTGTTGAGGAAACATCTGGTTCTGATGCAAATTGATCCCACAACGCTTCCTCCCGTCACTGTTCCTCTTCACGCTTCTCCACAGCTTGATCCACCATTCTACACATGGCACGCTCCAGGAAGTAAGCGTACGGGATCAAATCGCTGATGGTGCCTTCACTGTGACTCACCAGGTTGGTCACCAACTTCAAACGGCCGCATGAGCCTGCATGCACTTCGCCTGAGTGTCCAGTTGTTGGGCCAGAACATCCCCATCTCCCCAGATTGTGTCCTTCTACTGAAATTGTAGAGGTACTAGGTGATGGTTTTCTCCTGTCACAGGCGAGAGAACATAAGGTGGGTCAAATTCCAGCGAGTCGGGCTATCGCAAATGAGGCGTCTCACTGGCAAATTGTTTCTCCGCTGAATCTCGGCAAAGTGTGCCATGGCCGTGTAAGACCGCCTGAAATGCCCACACAACTTCCTGGCCTGCTTCAGGACGTCCTCTAAGCCTGGGTACTTTGACACAAATCTTTCAATGACTAGATTCAGCACATGTGCCATGCAGGGTACATGTGTCAGCTTTCCCAAGTTCAAAGCGGAAATGAGATTGCTGCCGTTGTCACACACTACGTTGCCGATCTCCAGCTGGTGCGGGGTCAGCCACTGATCCACCTGTTTGTTCAGAGCAGCCAGGAGAGCTGCTCCAATGTGACTCTCCGCTTTGAGGCAAGACATGTCTAAGATGGTGTGACACCGTCATACCTGGCATGCAGCATAGCCCTTGGGGAGCTGAAGCTGTGTAGCTGGAGAGGAGATTGCAGCACCAGTAGAGTTGAACTGCCACTCAGCCAAGGAGGAGGAGGATGACGACAGCGAAGAGGATGTAGCAGGAGGATAGGAGGAGGCCTGCCTGCAAGCCATGGAGGTGTCACAAGTTGGTCCGCTGCACAGCCACGTACTCCCTGCTTGCCATCGGTCACCAGGTTGACCCAATGGGCTGTGTAAGTAATGTACCTGCCCTGACTGTGCTTGGCAGACCAGGCATTCGTGGTCAAGTGCACCCTTGACCCAACGCTGTGTGCCTGAGATGACACCACTTGCCTCTCAACTTCACGGTACAGTTTGGGTATCGCCTTTTTAGAGAAATAATTGCGGCCTGGCATCTTCCACTGCGGTGTCCCAATGGCCACAAATTTATGGAAGGCCCCAGAGTCCACCAGCTGGTATGGTAACAGCTGGCGAGCTAACAGTTCCGCCAAGCCAGCTGTCAGATGCCGGGCAAGGGGGTGACTGGCAGAAATTGGCACTCAAAGATTTCCTTCACGGACACCTGGCTGCTGTGGGCAGAGGAGCAGGAACCGCTCAAGGTCAGAGGCGGAGTGGAGGAGGGTGGCTGTGATGGTGCAAGGGAGAAAGCGGCTGAAGATGATGCACCTGAAGGAGGAAGAGTAGAAGGAGGGTGTCTTTTCTTTTGTGTGCTGCTTTTGCTCAGGTGCTCTTCCCATTGCAGTTTGTGCCTTTTCTCCATGTGCCTTCGTAAGGCACTTGTCCCTATATGGGTGTTGGCATTTCCACGGCTCAATTTTTGGAGGCAGAGACAACAGATGGCATTGCTCCGATCTGAGGAGAATTCCAAACCGCTGAGCCCCCCTGGGGTGATGGCACTATGGTGGCAACAGCAGCTGACGTTGAAGGGCATGTTGGCTGGCTGTACATAGGTGGCGATACATGGCACCGGACACTGCCACCAGCTGTTTCTGACGACGAGCTCCCCCTGCTTCTTTCAGGAACTCGTCTCCTCTTACTCCTCTCTGACTCCCCCTCTGAACTGTCCCCTGTTCATCTCCTCTATTGGGAACATACGTGGGATCCGTATCATCATCATCATCATCATCATCATCATCATCATCATCATCATCATAATCATCCTGCCCAGCTTCGCTTGCCTCAGACACCTCCAAAACTGCACCAACAGCAGGTACTTCATCCTCCTCCTTCACACTCGTTACGTCCATAGTGTCACCTAACTCAGAAATATGAGGTGGTATAACTTGCTTAGCGCCTTCATCTGGTTGTAACAATAATGGCTGTGCATTAGTGATTTCCCCACCAAATAACTCCTGCGAACTGTCAAATGTAGTGGATGTAGTACTTGGAGTAGTGCTGGTGGCTGCGGAAGATGAGGTGTTCTGTGTTAAATAGTCAACCACGTCCTGACAATCTTGGGAGTAGATGGGACGTGCCTTCTTCTGAACACTGTACTTTGGTCCAGGGCCGCACAAAATCACATCACCACGACCTCGCACAGACCTGCCGGGTGGCCTTCCTCTGGGTCTGCCTCTACCTCTGCCTCTACCTGTTTTGTCCGTTTTGTCCATATCGGGGGGGATGAAATAAAAGGTATGCACTGACTTGCGTAATACAATGTACAGTCACACAGGTGCAGTTAACAGGTATGCACGGAGTGGTATATCATACAGCGCGCACTCACATAGGTAGGTGGGTGCACTGAACACAACAGGTAGATATATGCAGTGATAGGTATTAAATTGTGCACCTGTCACACAAAGACAGGTACCGAACAGGCACAGTGACACTGTGTGCGCTCACGTAGGTAGGTGGGTGCTCTGAAGTGAACAACAGTAGGTATATGCAGTGATGGGTATTATAATGTGCACCTGTCACACACACAGGTAGTCACTGAATGTGCTGGGCCTGGCAGTGGCACATACAGTAGGAATTACCAAGGCTGTCTATGCAACACAAGTGTCAGTGGGACACATAAAAAAAATAGATCACAAGAACAAGATTAGCTCTTAACCACCCTGGCGTTCTGATTATATCGCCAGGGTGGCTGCGGGAGGGTTTTTTTTGAATAAAAAAAAAACTATTTCATGCAGCCAACTGAAAGTTGGCTGCATGAAAGCCCACTAGAGGGCGCTCCGGAGGCGATCTTCCGATCGCCTCCGGCGCCCAGAATAAACAAGGAAGGCCGCAATAAGCGGCCTTCCTTGTTTTGCTTATATCGTCGCCATAGCGACGAGCGGAGTGACGTCATCGACGTCAGCCGACGTCCTGACGTCAGCCGCCTCCGATCCAGCCCTTAGCGCTGGCCGGAACTTTTTGTTCCGGCTACGCTGGGCTCAGGCGGCTGGGGGGACCCTCTTTCGCCGCTGCTCGCGGCGAATCGCCGCAGAGCGGCGGCGATCAGGCAGCACACGCGGCTGGCAAAGTGCCGGCTGCGTGTGCTGCTTTTTATTTGATTAAAATCGGCCCAGCAGGGCCTGAGCGGCGACCTCCGGCGGTGTTGGACGAGCTCAGCTCGTCCAGACCGCTCAGGTGGTTAAAAGAGCTGTTGAGGGGTGCTTTTTTAGCAATAAGAATCAGCAAGGAGCAAGCTAAGAAGCCTACAAGAGCCTAACTAAGCTTTTCCTATGAGAGTCTGCAGCAGCTTTCCCTTCTCTAATGAATGCAGGCACACAAGTGAGTCCAATGCCTGACGCTGCCTGCCTTTTATAAGGGGGGGAGGGGGCTCCAGGAGGGAGTGTAGCCTAATTGGCTATAATGTGCCTGGTGACTGTGATGTAGAGAGTCAAAGTTGACCCCCATGATGCACTATGGGGGCGATACGAACTTCCGGAAAAGTTTGCGGTACTCTGTGATCACAAACCATGGAAGTTCGCCGGCGAACCGTTCGGGCCATCTCTAATCTGGAATATGGAATTCAGTTCTGGGCACCAGGGATGCTCATCCGGATTCCGGATATCCCGGTAACTCGGATATCCGAACGTTTTTACGCTATCCGGCCGGATACCGGATACCGGATACCTGGGCCCAAATCCGGATAGTTCTATGCGGATATTTGGCCGCATACCCGGATATCCGCGGATTACTGTAACTAAGGTGATTATGTCATTGAGCCAATCAGAGGGCTCCCAGCAGAAGCCCTAGCAACCAATCACAGAGAGGAACTCTGGACAGCCCCCCCCCTGTATATAAAGCGGCGGCCATGATGGATATAGTCGTCCTTGCTTTGAGACTGCCACTGAGAAATATCTCCAGTGTTGTTTGGCTTAAGCAAGTGCATATCCAGTGTAAAAAGCAGGCGTTTTTTGCAGCTTAACACCTGTATTATACCACTGTTGTATTGTTGTGTAGATAGCTAGTTGTGTTGTGATTTTAGTTAGTCAGTCTCTGTGTTGCTCCTGGCTGCAGGCTGCATCAGCTCTCTAGGTCCTGTGACTGTCTGTGTCTGTGTGTGTACTGTTTTGCACACAGGCCAGCCCAGTGCTATTAGCCTTTAGCTAATAGCTAATAGCTATTAGTATTATTATTATTATTAGCCTTAATTTAGGGAATAGGCTTACTGTGCTATTATTGTGTAGTTTGATAGGATTACTGTGCTATTATTGTGTAGTTAGTACTGCAGTTAGTTGTTAGAGTAGTACTGTGTAATCTTACTACAGGTTACTGCAGTGCTGTAGTCTGTGCTGAGTGCCAGTGTGTGTGACAGTCTAGACTGTTTAGACCGTTAGTGTGCACACTGTCTTCTACTCTGCTGTCTGCCAATCAGTGCTGATTTAAGTCCAACACCACCAATTCCGATTTTAATAAAGTAAAAGTACCCAACATCCATCTCATCAATCATCTATCACACAAACGTCAACTTGTTGTACTATCTATCATGTCTGCTGGAACTGTCACCTGGGGGAAAGAGCAAGGGCAAGAAAGAGAGGGAACGCTGGTACCGTCACCACCAGCAGTTCTGCTGCACCAATGTCCAATCCGCCAGTAGCCACTGGCCGTGGACGCACTGGGCGCCCAGCTGATAGGGGGGAGTCACGCTGCAGATGGTGCAACAGCGTGTAGCGGCAATTTTTCAGCAGGGGTCGGCGCCTCAAATTGGAGAGAAAGACGCCGAGCCTGTCATGCAGCTAATGGTGGATGAGCAGGGCACCACCAGCTCTACAACAGAGAGCTCCACCTCCACCACCACTCCTGTTCGCAGGAGCAGCAGCAGCCGCCCAGCAGCACTGCATGGGGACTCATCGGTCATGTCGACCCCAGCAGGCAGCCTACCCTTAGTCAGTTCGCTCTTTACTAGTCCAGACACCGCAAGCGCAATCAGGGCTGTTACCACTGACTTAGAGGAGAATATTCTGAGCAAAATGGGATATGTGGTTGAGTCACGGATGCTGACGGTGATTGTTGGGGAGGGGTCCTACTCCTTGCCTTATGTGTCAGCAGAAGAGGAGTTGGGGTCCGCAACATCCCAGCAGTTGTTTGAGGAGGGGGAGTCTGATTATTATGATGATGAGGTGAAGGACATAGACTACAAACCACAGGAGGGCATGTTAGGAGGATATGTTGGTGGGTCTGTCACGGAGGATCATCATCTCTGACATTGGCAGGAGCAGCAGTGACCCACAGCCTGCTGCTTCATCTTCTGCCGCTACCACCTGCCGCACCACTCAACCCCAGGCCCAAACCCCCGCAGGGAAAAAAACAACAACAGCAGGTGTAAGGGGAAATTGTTATCCCCAATATGGCATTTCTTTGATCTGCCATCAGTTGACAGCAAGTTTGTCTCCTGTAAGGTGTGCCAGGTGAAGCTGAGCAGAGGTTGCAACCCCTCCAACTATGGCACCTCCAGCTTCATAAACCACCTGGCAAAAAAAACATTACATTGAACATGAGGGAGTTCAAGAGGCTGAAGGAAGCTGGTGCTGGAAGTGTTCCAGCCAAAACCACCACCACCAGAACCCCCTTTGCCACTCCTGCCGACACTGAGGCCTGTTCAGGCAGCCAGTCCTCAGTGGTCTCCTCTGCTCTCTCCTCGGCTTCCCGTGCAAGCCAGAAGTGACACCAGACCCTGCTGAGCGAGTCCTTTGTCATCAAGGCTCAGCCTCCCAGCAGCCGTCGCATCCGGAAGCCCAACTGCCTGCTTGTACGGGCTATGTCCTCCCTGCTCCTCCCATACTCCTTTGTGCAGGAGGGGAGCAACATGCGTGCACTCCTGCAGTGTGCAGCGCTGGATTGGCCTTTCCCGCCACTATTTTTCACGAACGGCCATGCCAGCACTACACCGTTTTGCGATGGCCAACAACAAATGTGGGCTTGATCATGCGGTGGGTGAGCGGGTCCATGTGACTATGGACTCGTGGAGCAGCCGGTTCGGGACAGGCCGCTATCTGTCCTTCACCACACACTGGGTCAGTTTGGTGGAAGGGGATGAGGAGGGGACAGCAGTATTGTCAAGCCAGTGGGGTGGTGCCAGCCCGCAGCAGGGTCAGGGGAAGTGCAGCAGGTTCCTCTGCTCCGGAAAACCCGCCGCAGCCAAACGCCTTCGCCTCAGCAGCAGTGTGAAGGCCCGCCACTGTCAAGCGATGCTGGAGATGGTCAGCCTGGGGAAGCAAAGCCTGACAGCAGAGCACGTCTTGGCCAAATTCCAGGAGCAGGAGAGGTGTTGGCTGACCCCCAGAGGCCTCAGAGTCGGAGAGGTGGTGTCCGACAATGGGGCCAACCTGGTTGCTGCCATCCATTGGGGAGGCCTCACCCACATCCCCTGTCTGGCCCACGTCCTGAACTTGGTGGTGCATAAATTCCTGGGCACCTACCAGGGGATGTACCCACTTTTGAAAGGGTCGTGGAAAACGGTGGGTTATTTCCGCCGCTCGGGCGGTGACTCAGCGGCCGTGGAACCCATACAGAAAGAGCTTAGAGACTCTGAAGCAAGAATAAATCTCGCTTCAGAGCTCATAGTTAGCAGGGGCATGTGTGCCCCTGCTAAAACGCCGCTATCCCGCGGCTAAACGGGGGTCCCTTCACCCCAAACCCCCCCCTGCAAAAATCAATGACCAACTTGGTCGTAAATTTGCTCTTCCTGGAGGCAGGGCTAACGGCTGCAGCCCTGCCTCTAAGCGCGTCTATCAGACGCGCATCGCCACCTCTCCCCCGCCCCTCTCAGTGAAAGAAGACTGAGAGGGGCGGGGGAGAGGCGGAGGTACGCGTCTGATAGACGCACGTGGAGGCAGGGCTGCGGGCGGTTAGCCCTGCCCCAATGCGGAAGCGCTCCCCCGCTGCACGGAGGGGATTTGGGGGATCAGGAACCCCCGTTAAGCCGCGAGATAGCGGCGTTTAGCAGGGGCACACATGCCCCTGCTATCTATGAGCTCTGAAGCGAGATTTATTCTCGCTTCAGACTCTCTTTAACCTGCCATGGCACCGTCTGATCATAGACGTTCCAACATGGTGGAATTCACCCTGGCCATGTTGGAACATCTGGTTGAGCAGAGGCCAGGCTGTCAACCATTACTTGGCCAAAGCCACCGCCGATGCCACCTTGTTCGGGACCAGCACCAGCCACCTCCCGGAGATCATACGCAGTGCTGATTGGAGAAAAATGCAGCTGGTGTGCTTGGTCCTGGCATCCTTCCTGAAGGCCACCAACATGGTCAGCCGGGACCGTGCGTCAGTTTGTCAGTGGGTGACCATAGTGTGCATGCTGCACAAGGCCCTGGATGGTCTGATGGAAGTGGGAGAGAAAGACTTTATCCAGCAGGAGCAGCAGCCACCTGCACAGTACACCTCTGTGCGGCAGGAGGAGTAGGAGGATGAGGTTTTAGGACTTGGAGTTGGAGGAGTTGGAGGTCCCTGACCTTGAGGATGAGGGTGCACAGCCGAGTGCAACTGCAGTGGGTGCGGGGGGGGGGGGGGGGTGAGAGCAGGGGGAGGCTGAGGAATCAGAGAAGGAGGACAGCACTTATGAAGATCATGTGCCAGCAGATATGGTAGCCCTCTTCCCCATGGCAGCGCATATGTTGCAGTGCCTGCGCAGGGACCCAAGGTGTCAAACAGATGCGTGGTTGGGAGGACATGTGGATCACCCTGATGATGGACCCACGGCTGAAGGGGAAGCTGCATCAGTTCCTGCCTGGAGCAGGAGGAGACCCTGTGCGCCAAATGAGGGAGTTGCAGCGGTCCCTGGTTCGGTGCTTGGAGGAAGCCTTCCCCCAGCCTCCCCCTTCCTACTGTCACAGTCCAGCCAGCACAGCAGCAGGTGCCTGCGTCCATCAGCAGCAGGCGCCCATCAAACCTGCTGTCTCTCACAAAGGCGCTGTATGCCACGCCGGTACAGCTGCCGACTGAGGAGGTGCCTGCAGCAGCATTTGGCTCTCAAAGCCAGAACCAGCGCCTGACCCGGATGGTAGCGGACTATATGGGGTCCTACAGCGGCCTTGAGAGCGACACCACTGTGAACCCCTTGGATCAATGGGTCAAGCCCCTTGATATTGGGAGCGAGCTGTTGCAGTAAGCCCTGGAAGTCCTTGCTTGCCCCCCTTCCAGCGTGGTGGCCGAAAGGTGCTTCAGTGTGGCCGGTGGCGTGGTAACCAAGAAGCACTCTCGTCTGTCCACCCAGTCTGTGGACAGACTGACATTTCTGAAAATAAACCAGGCTTGGGTGTGTTGGTGAATTCCTGGCCCCTGTTGTTGGCAAGAGGGGGAAATGAAGCAGCTGGAAATCACACTATGCCTGCCTTACCACCCTTTACCACCACAACCTCCAGGCTCCGCATAAGCCTGGTTCAACATTTTTTGACAGCGGTGGTACCAACACACTAGGTGCCATGGTAAACACAATTGCTGTGTAATTTTTTTTGGAGGTGTATGTGCTGTCCGAGTTGTGGGGAGGCTCAACTGTGGCAGTACGACCGCTTCCTGGAACCTCTCCTAATTTTTTAACTTGCCGTGTACCTACAAGTGCCATGGTGAACTATATAAACACAATTGCTGTGTAATTTTTTGGAGGTGTCTGTGCTGTCCGAGTTGTGGGGAGCCCCAACTGCGGCAGTACGACCGCTTCCTGGAACCTCTCCTAATTTTTTAACTGTGCCGTGGTACCAACAAACTAGGTGCCATGGTGAACTATCTATGCTGCCTGCCAGACGTTACACTTCTTCTCCTCCTCCTGTCTCCTGCTGCCTGTGCTTCTCCCACCGCCAGGGTGCATCGGCCTACTCATCCTGCTGCTGCTCCTGTCTGTGGTACTCACCAACACCAGGGTCCACACAAAACTATTTTCTTCTGCTGCCACCAGCTAATACGCCACTCCAATAGCTGCATCAACCTACTCCTCCTGCTGCTGTTCCTGTCTGTGGTACCCACCAACAGCAGGGCCCACACTAAACTATTTGTTCTGCTGCCACTAGCTATTACGCCACTCCAATAGCTGCATCAACCTACTCATCTTGCTGCTGCTCCTGTCTGTGGTACCCACCAACACCAGGGTCCACACTAAACTATTTCTTCTGCTACCACCAGCTATTACGGCACTACAATAGCCTGCCACCAGCTATCACGCCACCACAATAGCTTTTAATTTTTTGGAGATGTCTGAGCTGAAAACTTTGATGTCCCACTTGTGCGGTTGGACTTTGGACACGATGTGGGCTGCACAACCGTCGACCACTGTCTGGAAGCTATCCTGATGTTAATTTACAGCCTTCTGTTTTTTATTTCTTAATTTTATGTCCACCAAATAATAAATGAGTGTTTCCCTTTAAAAAAAATGATGCTACATGCATCATTTACCCTAAAACCCCTTTTAAAGCTATTTAAAGGGCACTTCCGGTTTTCCTATCCAGATATCCAAATAGGTCGGATATCCACGGATAATGCGTCCAGATATACGCAGATACCTAAAAGGCCAGATTCGGTTATCCGAACCGGATCCGGATATCTGGGTATCCGGATCCGGATCAATTCGAATTTTAAAAAGTACTATCCGAGCATCCCTGGGCACTACATTACAGGAAAGATATTGCAGTTTTAGAGCAGGTGCAGAGACGAGCAACAAAATTGATACGTGGGATGGAAGGCTTCACTTACCAAGAAAGGTTAGATAAACTGGGTTTATTTAGTCTAGAGAAAAGACGCCTTAGAGGGGATCTAATTAACATGTATAAATACATCAGAGGGCAATATAAAAGCTTGGCGGATGAGCTTTTGTCCCGAGGCCTTCTCAAAAGACTAGAGGACATGATCTGCGCATGGAGGAAAAACGTTTTAATTATTTATTTAGAAAAGGGTTCTTTGCAGTAAGAGTGATTCAGATGTGGAATGCATTGCCACAGGAAGTAGTTATGGCAAATTCTATACCTGCATTTAAAGGGGGCTAACATGCATTCCTTGCGTTAAAAGACACCCATGGCTACAATTACTAGGTAATGCCTAATGATGTTGATCAGGGATTTTAACTGATTGCCATCTGGAGTCGGGAAGGAATTTTTTCCCTTTTGGGGCTAATTGGACTATGCCTTGTAAGGGTTTTTTGCCTTCCTCTGATCAACAGGGATATGTGAGGGAGCAGTAGTGGTGCTCAAATACCCCTTTTTAAAATTCGAGTTTGGTCGAATTCGAATAGTAAATTATTCGAGGTCAGTCGAATATTCGAGTTGAATAATTTTTACTATTCGATTCGACCTCGGAATTCGAGCTCACTATTCGAGTCGGTATCGAGCTCATTATTCGAGCTGACTATTCGAAATGGCCCTTAAATAGCTTCCAACACTTGTTTTGAGGGTGAATGATGCAAGAAACCTCTTTTTTTCCAAGTAACAACAGCAAGTGATTATGTGGGGATGTTCCTTTAAAAAAAAAAAAAGGTGAAAAGAGAAGTTGTGTCCAGAATTTTGTTCAGTACTGTATATACTTCTTCTTCTTCTTCTTCTTCTTCTTTATCTTCTATATCTTCTTCTTCTTCTTCTATATCTTCTTCTTCTATATCTTCTTCTTCTATATCTTCTTCTTCTTTTATATTGTCTTCTTCTTCTTCTTCTTCATCTTCTTCATCTTTTTTCTTCATCTTCTTCATCTTCTTCATCTTCTTCTTCTTCATCTTCTTCTTCTTCTTCATCTTCTTCATCTTCTTCTTCTTCTTCATCTTCTTCTTCTTCTTCTTCTCTTCTTCTTCTTCTTCTTCATCTCTTCATCTTCTTCTTCTTCTTCTTCATCTTCTTCATCTTCTTCTTCTTCTTCTTCTTCTTCTTCTTCTTCTTCTTCTTCTTCATCTTCTTCATCTTCTTCATCTTCTTCTTCATCTTCTTCTTCATCTTCTTCTTCATCTTCTCTTCTTCTTCATCTTCTTCATCTTCTTCTTCTTCATCTTCATCTTCTTCTTCATCTTCTTCTTCATCTTCTTCTTCTTCTTCATCTTCTTCATCTTCATCTCTTCTTCATCTTCTTCTTCTTCTTCATCTTCATCTTCATCTTCTTCTTCTTCATCTTCTTCATCATCTTCATCTTCTTCTTCATCTTCTTCATCTTCTTCTTCTCTTCTTCATCTTCTTCATCTTCTTCATCTTCTTCATCTTCTCATCTTCTTCATCTTCATCTTCTTCATCTTCTTCATCTTCTTCATCTTCTTCATCTTCTTCTTCTTCTTCATCTTCTTCTTCATCTTCATCTTCTTCTTCATCTTCTTCTTCATCTTCTTCTTCTTCTTCATCTTCTTCATCTTCTTCTTCTTCTTCTTCTTCATCTTCTTCTTCATCTTCATCTTCTTCTTCATCTTCTTCTTCTTCTTCATCTTCTTCTTCATCTTCTTCATCTTCTTCATCTTCTTCTTCTTCTTCTTCTTCTTCTTCTTCATCTTCATCTTCTTCATCTTCTCTTCTTCTTCTTCATCTTCTTCTTCTTCATCTTCATCTTCATCTTCTTCTTCATCTTCTTCTTCATCTTCTTCTTCATCTTCATCTTCATCTTCATCTTCTTCTTCATCTTCTTCTTCATCTTCTTCTTCATCTTCTTCTTCTTCTTCATCTTCTTCTTCATCTTCATCTTCTTCTTCATCTTCTTCTTCTTCTTCATCTTCTTCTTCATCTTCATCTTCTTCTTCATCTTCTTCTTCATCTTCTTCTTCATCTTCTTCTTCTTCTTCATCTTCTTCTTCATCTTCATCTTCTTCATCTTCTTCTTCATCTTCTTCTTCTTCTTCATCTTCTTCTTCATCTTCATCTTCTTCTTCTTCTTCTTCATCTTCTTCTTCTTCTTCATCTTCTTCATCTTCATCTTCTTCATCTTCTTCTTCTTCTTCTTCTTCTTCATCTTCTTCTTCATCTTCTTCTTCATCTTCTTCATCATCTTCTTCTTCATCTTCATCTTCATCTTCATCTTCTTCTTCATCTTCTTCTTCTTCTTCTTCATCTTCTTCTTCATCTTCTTCTTCTTCTTCATCTTCTTCTTCTTCTTCATCTTCTTCTTCTTCATCTTCATCTTCTTCTTCTTCTTCTTCTTCTTCTCATTTCTTCATCTTCTTCATCTTCATCTTCATCTTCTTCTTCATCTTCTTCTTCATCTTCATCTTCATCTTCATCTTCTCTTCATCTTCATCTTCTTCTTCTTCTTCTTCTTCTTCTTCTTCATCTTCTTCTCTTCTTCTTCTTCTTCTTCTTCATCTTCTTCATCTTCTTCTTCTTCTTCTTCTTCTTCTTCTTCTTCTTCATCTTCTTCTTCTTCTTCATCTTCATCTTCATCTTCTTCATCTTCTTCATCTTCTTCTTCTTCTTCATCTTCTTCTTCATCTTCTTCTTCTTCATCTCATCTTCTTCATCTTCATCTTCTTCATCTTCATCTTCATCTTCTTCTTCATCTTCATCTTCATCTTCATCTTCTTCTTCATCTTCTTCTTCATCTTCTTCTTCATCTTCTTCTTCATCTTCATCTTCTTCTTCTTCATCTTCTTCATCTTCTTCATCTTCATCTTCATCTTCATCTCATCTTCTCTTCATCTTCATCTTCTTCTTCATCTTCTTCTTCATCTTCTTCTTCATCTTCTTCTTCTTCTCTTCATCTTCTTCATCTTCATCTTCTTCATCTTCTTCTTCTTCTTCATCTTCTTCAATCTTCTCTTCTTCTTCTTCTTCATCTTCTTCATCTTCATCTTCATCTTCTTCTTCTTCTTCATCTTCTTCTTCTTCTTCATCTTCTTCTTCATCTTCTTCTTCTCATCATCTTCTTCTTCATCTTCATCTTCTTCTTCTTCTTCTTCTTCATCTTCTCTTCTTCATCTTCATCTTCTTCTTCTTCTTCTTCTTCTTCTTCTTCTTCATCTTCTTCATCTTCATCTTCATCTTCATCTTCTTCTTCATCTTCTTCTTCATCTTCATCTTCTTCTTCTTCTTCATCTTCTTCATCTTCTTCTTCTTCTTCTTCTTCATCTTCTTCATCTTCATCTTCTTCTTCTTCTTCTTCTTCTTTCTTCTTCTTCTCTTTCTTCTTCTTCTTCTTCTTCTTCTTCTTTCTTCTTCATCTTCTTCTTCTTCTTCTTCTTCTTCTTCTTTCTTCTTCATCTTCTCTCATCTTCTTCTTCCTTCTTCTTCTTCTTCTTCTTCATCTTCTTCTTCTTTCTTCTTCTCTTCTTCATCATCTTCTTTCTTTCTTCTTCTCTTCTTCTTCTTCTTCTTCTTCTTCTTCTTCTTTTCTTCTTTTCTTTCTTCTTCTTCTTCTTCATCTTCTTCTTCTTCTTCTTCTTCTTCTCTTCTCTTCTTCTTCTCTTTCTCTTCTTCTCATCTTCTTCTTCTTCTTCTTTCTTCTTCTTCTTCTTCTCTTCTTTCTTTCATCTTCTTCTTCTTCTTCTTCTTCTTCTTATCTTATCTTCTTCTTCATCTTCTTCTCTATCTCTCTTCATTCTTCTTCTTCTTCTCATCTTCTTCTTCCTTCTTCTCTTCATCTCTTCATCTTCTTCTTCTTCTTCTTCTTCTTCTCTTCATCTTCTTCTTCTTCTTCTTCATCTTCTTCTTCATCTTCTTCCTTCATCTTCTTCTTCATCTTCATCTTCATCTTCTTTCATCTTCATCTCTTCTTCATCTTCATCTTCATCTTCTTCTTCATCTTCATCTTCTTCTTTCATCTTCTTCTTCATCTTCTTCATCTTCATCTTCTTCATCTTCATCTTCTTCATCTTCTTCTTCTTCTTCTTCTTCTTCTTCATCTTCTTCTTCTCTTCTTCATCTTCTTCTTCTTCATCTTCATCTTCTTCTTCATCTTCTTCTTCATCTTCTTCTTCATCTTCATCTTCTTCTTCTTCATCTTCATCCTTCTTCTTCATCTCTTCTTCATCTTCTTCTTCTTCTTCATCTTCTTCTTCATCTTCTCTTTCTTCTTCATCTTCTTCTTCATCTTCATCTTCTTCTTCTTCTTCTTCTTCTTCATCTTCCTTCTTCTTCTTCATCTTCTCATCTTCTCTTTCTTCTTCTTCTTCTTATCTTCTTCTTCTTCATCTTCATCTTCTTCTTCATCTTCTTCTTCATCTTCTTCTTCTTCATCTTCATCTTCTTCTTCATCTTCTTCTTCATCTTCTTCTTCTTCATCTTCATCTTCTTCTTCTTCTTCTTCTTCTTCTTCTTCTCTTCTTCTTCATCTTCTTCTTCTTCATCTTCTTCTCATCTTCTTCTTCATCTTCTTCTTCTCTTCTTCATCTTCTTCTTCTCTTCTCATTCATCTTCTTCTCTTCTTCTTCATCTTCATCTTCTTCATCTTCTTCTTCATCTTTCTTCTTCATCTTCTTCTTCATCTTCTTCATCTTCATCTTCATCTCTTCATCTTCTTCTTCTTCTTCTTCTTCTTCTCTTCTTCTTCATCTTCTCTTTCTTCATCTTCATCTTCTTCTTCTTCTTCTTCTTCTTCTCTTCTTCTTCATCTTCTTCATCTTCTTCTTCTTCTTCTTCTTCATCTTCATCTTCTTCATCTCTTCATCTTCTTCTTCATCTTCTTCTTCTTCTTCATCTTCTTCTTCATCTTCATCTTCTTCTTCTTCTTCTTCTTCTTCTTCATCTTCATCTTCTTCTTCTTCTTCTTCTTCTTCTCTTCTTCTTCTTCTTCTTCATCTTCTTCTTCTTCTTCTTCTTCATCTTCTTCTTCATCTTCTTCTTCTTCATCTTCATCTTCTTCTTCTCTTCTTCTTTCTTCTTCTTCTTCTTCATCTTCTTCTTCATCTTCATCTTCATCTTCTTCTTCTTCTTCTTCTTCTTCTTCTTCTTCTTCTCTTCATCTTCTTCTTCATCTTCTTCATCTCATCTTCATCTTCATCTTCTTCTTCATCTTCTTCTCATCTCTTCTTCATCTTCTTCTTCTTCTTCATCTTCAATCTTCTTCTTCTCTTCATCTTCTTCATCTTCATCTCTTCTTCTTCATCTATCTTCTTCTTCTTCTTCATCTTCTTC